>NC_021161.2:30969462-30986972 GCF_000331145.2 Cicer arietinum
AGGAAGAAGAAGGAAAATGTTACGTTTTCTTTCTTTTGCCTTTCTTTCCTTTCCTTTTCTTTTCTTTCTTTTTCTTTCTTTTCTATTTTCTCTTCTTTCTATTTCCTCCTCTTTTACCTCCACACAAACATATATATATGTTTATATATATTTATTATAATTAATAAATATCTCAAAATAACTAGATATTTGTTAAATTACCATTTCACCCATAACACATTAAATTCTTCGTAAAAGATTCACCGCAATTAATTTAATTTATTCATCGACGAGTAATTCTAATCGGCATCAAAATATCTTTTTGGTCATATAAACTTCAAAACATTAATGACCTTGGCTAAAAAGCCTCCGAGTTCAATACCAGAATACACTAAAATACATAAAGTATACTTTAAAATTATAGGTCTTACACATCTCATACAGTAACAATGAAGTCTTTCATATTCACAAACATACCTTCTTACTTGTCCAACGGAACCAAAGAAAAAGAGATATTTGGATCTTCCCTTTTATCTAATCATTTTGACTTGTCTGGTGGATATATAATTTTCAAAAATAGACCTTTGATAAAATTAGAGGTGCTCCAACCTTTCTTCTTTATTACTTTTAGATTTCCATCCAATCTAGAGGATTCAAACAAAGTGAGGAACAAGCCCCTCAATGCTCTTTTTCTCGTTTCCTCCTTGTATTCAAGGTACATGGTGAAAGAAGGAGACATTGATACCCAAGGATTCCACAAGTGAGCCTTTGAATACATTTTGTGAACCTTCTTGTATATTCCATCTTATTTGATTGTAGTTCACAAATGTAACGAATTCATAACTTTTGAACATTTCACCATTTTGGTTGAGTGTTTCATGTTATAAGAAAATTGTGAAGTCTATCTAAGAGTACAGTGTAAGAAATGATCATTTAGGAAGATGAAGAGTTGATATTGAAAAATTTATATATCTGGCTTTTCCTTGAGGGTTTCAAATTAGGAAAGTTTTGAAAACAATTTTGGGATAAAAAAGCTTCCATCGAAAGGGATGATTTTGAAAAACGCTGGAGCGGAAAAGGGTTTAAATAGGCAGAAAGGAGGAATTGAAAACATTGATCTTAACGAGAGTGATCAAGGAACAAGATACAAAAAAAGGATAAGAACAAGGATAGGACAACATAGACCCTAACCAAAGAGACAACACAGACTCATGATAGGACATATAAGAAAGCACATGCGCACAAAACAAAACATATAAGGTAGAACAAACAAGTGCTCATAAAATAGCAATTATTCTTTGAAATGCATTATCAAGGTTGGTTGGACTTTCTATTAGATGATCTTCTAGCCAGAGGCAGCGTTGTCTTGGTTCATATATTCCTTCTTGTAGCTAGAGGATTGCCAAGGTGGCTCATTATGTAGTATCGCCTTCTTTGAGGATAATCTGGTTTCATAATTATTTTAAGTGTATCATCTTTGCTCTAATGAGGATCCTTGACTTGTTTCCATTTGACGTTCCAAAACAATGTTGATTGAGAGGTTTCATTACTTGTCATTTATTCTAAAGGATTACCTGCATATTTGAACATACATTCTTATCATAGAAGTTTTAGAAAGTTTCTCCATGACTGGTTAGGTTTATTGTTAAAATGCATTGTAACGTTTCCATTCTCTTGCACTAACAATTTTGTTGTATCCACCAATACTTCTTTCTATTAGAGGATGGATATTTTTGTTCGTAAATAGACTCTTCTCACTTAGTAACTCACTATGATTTACTGAAGCATGCAAGTTTTATCTAGTTTGTCATTGAAAAGTTAAAATAAAAAATTCAAAAGACGGAATGGAAGGAATGAATTTTTCTGATCATATAAAGATAAATCTTACAAAAGAAAACACAAGTATTAGTCGATAGTCCAAAAGAGAGCTGATCACATGAAGAGGTATTTGCTGAGATGATTTAATCGGAAAAAATATGTCTGATATAGATATGATTTTCAGATGATTACTCTGTTTGAAGGACACAGTAAAAATTCTTATTCTTGTTTATTCTTTTCTTTGAGTATTAACTTGTCTCAATATAGAGATTTTGTTTTACTACTCAAAAGGTCACTGAAGAGTGATTTGCATGAGGGCAACTTTAATACGAAAAGCCTTTTATTAAAACAGATAAAATACCATACTTAGGAAAAGAGATGAAATTAACATATGAGAAAATAGATGCTCTACAATAGCACTTTATCTATTTTCATATAGCAATTACAATCCTAGTAACCAGACTTTGTCAAACCTAGTTTTGAGATAGATTAGCAAATTTTAGAAGCGATTAAAAATAATACACTATTTTTGACCATTTTCCTAGTAATTCCAACATATAGGGATTTTTTCTCTTACACGGTAAAGTGCTCAATCAAGATATCGACCTCTGATACCAATTGAGGGTATTTGAAAACACAAGAAAAATGAGTTTGAATTGTGTTTTCCGTTTCACAAAACTACTTTGATATTGTTACAAAAAAATATTTTTTATCAAAACATTCAACTTACTTCAAAAAGACGTTTAGACAAAGTATGGTTGAATCACAAAAACTAAGATGCAAGAAATAAAGAAGGATAAAGGAAAACAGATATTTCATAGTAGTACATAACAAACAGTTACTTCATCTAGTCCACCCCTTATAGAGAGATCTTGCCCCAATACAGTTGAAGGCTTAACCAATTATTTCCATAAATAGCATATAAGTATTCTTTACTCTGCCTCTTCAGGCTTTGAGTATTTTTTTCTAACCTCTTTAGATTGTCGTCCGCAAAACCTTCTTCAAAATTTTGGCATCCTCTTGGTTGAGGTTCAAGGGGGTAGTTGTACCATTTCAGGTACCTCTTGAGGATGAGAGAGTTGCTGCCACTATCGGTTGGTTTACATCAGTTTTTGTTTGTGCCTGATTTGACACAAAGTATGTTTTTAGGATTCTAACTCTCGTTGAGAGGATGTTACAGATTTAGTCCTATATAAGTACAAGTGTGTGAGAACACTTTAACATATTCACATAATCTCTAATAACTCTCTATGAGAGGATAATTCACTCATTCATTTAGTTTGATGTGTTATTGGCTCTTTATAATTTTCTTCTTAACTCAAAGCCTTTTTGATTTTCTCTTACTCATTATCTCTTTCGGTCTCTCGTAAACAACTAAGAGAGTTCTTTTTAAATACATAGATAAAGTATTAGTTAAGGATGTTACTGTTGGAGATCTTCAATCACCATTTAAGGTAGATCAGTCTTTAATAAGTATCCATATATATATATATATATGTATATATATCTTCAAATAGGCATCTATATATATATATATATATATATATATATATATCGTGAATGGTTCTACGTATCTTGATATTGATTACAAGGAATTAGAGGATACTATCACATAAAACCTTAAAGACTTTCAAACACCTACCATATTCAAATTCTTCATGAGAGGATGCGAAATTGTTGTCTTCTTAGGAGCGTTAACTTTCTGAGTGTTGATTTTTTCTGAGTTAAATGCTTGATGTGATTATCCAAGGCAAAGACATTTACTTGGTTGTCATGTTTATTAGAGGTAGAGATAGATTATTTGCTTATCACACTTATGAAAGGCAGATGCTGATTATTTCTTGTCATGCTTATTAGAGGTAGAGGTAGATTATTGCTTTTTACATTTATTAGAGGCAGAGGCGGGTTATTGTTGAATCCATCTGAGTTAATAGAATCAAGGCCTTGCTTTCATTTCTAGAGGCAACTGAGTTTCAACGTTGCTTGTATCCCAGTGTCAACTTAAACTTGTGATATCAAAGTTATGAGACACCAAACTTAAGTTGTAGAGCTGAAGTGAAGTCTTGGTTTCTTTTTTCTTCGTCCAATCATTAGAGGATAGAACTTATATTTGAGACGCATGCTTTGATGTGCTTGTTTTTGCAGTGTTTCTTTTGCTATATTATAACTTGCTCCATTAGTAGATCTCTAATTTACTTGTAAAGTAAACTATTTTTGAATGGATACTTACGACTTTTGCCTTTAATCTGCACACTTAACATATATATTTAGAGGATAATTGTTCTTTATTTGTTTATTTTTGTTATTATCAAAACATCAACAAGAGGATTGTATCTAAAGCTACTCTTGCACTAACAACTTGTTCATCAACATGAACATTATGCATGACATTTACAGTTGAACATTCTAACATGATCAGACAATTTTGCCATGCATTTAACATTGATTAAAGTTATTTGTATTTGAAATTACTCAACATCAAAATATGCTACAAAATCCAAAATGTGACCCTTTCCTATACCAAAAGCCAAGATCAGTAGTACAACCCAAGTATATAAAAAAAAATTTATAACAATTTGATGAGATTCTTTTGGACAAGATTGAAATCTAGTACGTAATCCTATTGGAAAGACAATGTCATGTTTGCTCGCATTATGATACCAAAGTGATCCAGTCACTCCTCTGAATTCTTTCTCATATACAAATTAATTGCTCTCATCTTTATCAAAACCTGATGAAGGATGCACAAGAGTAGCAGTTATTTTGGCTTCATTCATTTTAATATTTCTAAGTAGTTATTTGTATATATCTTTTTTTGATTGCTTGATTTGTAAACCAAGAAATTATCTAAATTCTCCCATCATAGTCATCTCAAACTCACTTTGCTTAAGGTTTGAAGATTCCTTAGACATGAATTATTTTATGGATCTAAAGATGATATCATCCACACAGACTTGGACAATAAGTAAATAAGATTTCTCTGTTTTTGTAAAAATGTCGTTATTTATTTTATAGAATGAGAAACACAAGAAAGGTATAAAGGTTTCTGAATAACTCTCACAAGAGGGTGTTTACAAAGTTATATTCTCAGAAAAATATTTATGAGTACTTAGACAAAACAAAAAAATAAGACGGTTGTATAGTGCTTATTGTGGTACATCATTCTATTGTTGTTGTTCCCTATTTCAATGAGGGTTTCATGTCCTTTTATAGAGAGCATTATAGTTTCTAGTCCTTGTCCTAATTTTAAGAATTTAGCACAAATCATGATCTTTTGTATCAAATCTTTCAAAGATTGATTCACCATTAAGGCTTGTCTAGAAATAATCTTTGTAATTGAGTGTTGATTTTTTATAATATCGTTGACTGTTTAACGAAGGCAGACAATCAAATGCTAGATGAGATTATCAGAGGCAGACAATCAGATATTGGACTAGATTATTAGAGGCAATAGTCAGATGCAGAGGTAAACAAATGTTGGTTGTATGCATTAGAGGAAAACCAATCAAAGCATTGGTTGTATTAGATAGAGTTACCAGAGGCACATTTTAAAGTGTGTTCACTAGAGGATGCAACACAAAGTCATATAAAATACCTTATATAGGAACTGCACATTTAAACAGATTTCAAGATATTGAGTAGAGGGTGAACATATTGGTCTTGTTAATAGTGTTGACTCTTTATCAGAGCGTTGACTTTTATCTACGAGTGGATTTTCTAGATGGTTGACTTCCATCAAAGTCAGATGATGAGATGCTTGATATGATTATCTAATGCATATGATCTCTTGCTTGTAGTACTTATTAGAGGCAGGATGATAAGATGCTTCACACATTTATCATAACCAAACTAATTAGAGCATTGCTTTTATAAACAAAATCTCCAAAGGAGCGTTTCAAGAAGGCGTTCATCAGACTTAGAATACAGTTTTTAGAGCCATGTTTTGGTATTCCTTTAGCTTTGTTCAAGCATTAGAGGATGCAATGTAAAGTCATTTAACAATTACGTAAATGGGAACTGCTCAATGAAACAAAACATTAGTGCTTTAAATTATTCCCACTGATTCTTGGTCAACCGATTCTTGGTTGTTTGTTCCATGAATGCCTTAGTCTTAGCTTCCAACCGATCAAAATATTCCTTCTAAACAAATAGAGATTGATCAGACATAGGACCAGAGGGGTATGACAGATTTACTTCTAGAGGCATATTCAACAGAAACATCCAAGAAAGGTATCTTAACTTATGGCATAGTCAAAGGAAACTACAATGGTGCTAAGGGGTCAAAAATTAGGGTTACATATGAACACCACTAGAGGGAGATGGGTATTTCCTTGATGACCCTTTTATCATGGATGTTAATAGCATTATGGATCGGTTGCTATGGCCTTTCTGTAGCTGCAAGATCCATAAATATAGGATCTCAGTTGTTTGTATGAAAGCGACAATATTATGGGATGCCAATTGCATTCCATGATCCATGTTATCCCTTATCCAGTTGGTGACAAACGACGGAACCTTGTTCCACTTATTTGAAATGTCAATAAGATCCATACTTTGGGTATTCTTAATATGTGTTGAAGTGATTTTTTCAATAAGAGAAGTAATGAATGAGTCAATGTTTGGAAAGCCAAAGGGAATTGAATGTGTGATGGGAATTAGATCTAGAGGGATGGTGTAAGTCATAGGTTCAAAATTAAAAAAGGTGAGGGAGGAGCAAAAGAGTCTTTTAAAGATGAATCAAAGACTAAGTCAATGATGACTTGAGTTGTTGTCCTAGCATTTTGGTGAAAGGGATTTACAACCCTCGATGACATAGATTCAGATGCAGGGGTGGAAATGGTTGATGTATGTGGAATGGAAGAGTTGGTAGGTGTTTGTTGAGGGTTATTATGAGTAGTTGATGGTGTTTGGTTTGGAATGTTGCGCTTGATGGGAAAAATATGTTTTTTTTTTATATTTGACGGATGTAAAGTGTTCTCCTAAGGTAGCCTCAAACATTTCATCTAAGGTGTCAGTGTCAAATTTAGAAAGGGTATTCGGTGTAGGGTTAGAAGAAGGGCCAACTAATTTTGTATGTTGGGTACAGGGTAACAGAGGTTTAGGTTGTTCATTACTACTCGTATTACCAATAAGAGCATAAGGAGTAGTTTGCTTAGGGTTTGGTATTGCCTTATGTTTCTTCCTCGAAGTGGGGGTAGCTTCTTCCTCAATAACGCTTGTTTATTCTTCCTCGTCCTCTTCTATCCTCAACATCTTGACGTCTCTTTCCTTTTTTTTCTCAAAGACTTGATTGCTTTGGGAAGAGGAAGTTAGACTTGAGAAATCTCTTGATTATTATGACACATCCTTAAGTATTCCAAAATTACGACTTTATCATATTCTTAAATATAGGAGCATAAAATCAAAATCATTTTCTATAACAACAAAGTCTTCAATAAAATCAAAATCATTTTCAAGAAGGTTTGAGAAAACTACTTGGAGTTCATGGACAATTTCTAAAAAATGAAGGTTGCATTGTATCGTAGGAACATAAGAGAGGTTTTCGAGTGTAGGATTCAAGGATGAAGTTGAAGCCATTTAACGCATGAGAGATTCAGGTTTGGATCGTAGCCATTTGTATTTACATCCCGGTTTGGATTCCTGATGATCTTGATTTGTGTGAGGTTCATTATTGCTTGTCTTTGAGTTCTCAAGCGTAACTTCTCAATCATTAGAGGCTTGTTTGGTTGGGTTCCTTGATATATCATGTTCCTCCAATATTTATAGATCCGCAAAATCTATATCTAGCTTTGACTTTTTATGGTGAAGCTTTTTATCATCAAACTTGACATAAATTTATTCCTAACCAATTAGTGTTTCATTATTGTATACATGATTATAACATTTGGGCACATTGTCGCGTCTGGTTTGTCCGCGAAAAAAAAAAAGTCGCCACCAATTTTATTTTTGTTAAAGGAAAAATTGAATAAAACCTACAATAATGATTTTGAACCAAAAATTTGGATTCGGGAGTCGATTACGAGTAGGAAAGTATTACCACCCTACAACGTCCGTTAAAACGGTTACCCTATAGTTAATTATATACAAACTATTTATTTATTTAATTATTTTATTTTTACCACAAAAAGAATAATAAAAAATTAAATTATTTACATTAATAAAAGAAGAAAAAATATTTTTTTATTAATTTGGTTTGACAAGGGGAAGACCTTGCTCCTACGTATCCTCAGGTGCAATAGGGAAATCAAAACACAAGTAGTTCTTGGGTAGAAAATATTTATGTGTTGACCGATTTTATTGTTATGATTATTATTATTATTATTATTATTATTATTATTATTATTATGCAATATTATTATTATTATTATTATTATTATTATTATTATTATTATTATTATTATTATTATTATTATTATTATTATTATTATTATTATTTATAGACGTATCAAAAATAAAAATAAAAATGTAATAATAATAATAATGATAATAATAATAATAATAATAATAATAATATTTGTTAATGAATTATATCTTCTATATTTGTTTTAAAGTAAAGAAAAAAAAATAATTTTTCTTTTAGAAAAAAAAAACGTAAGGTGGCGGTATGTGAACGAGACAGACGGACACGACGATGAAATAATCTGTTAAATGATTTGCTCGTACGTTGTCCGATATGTCGCGACACAAAGGCCACCAACGATTGAGAGTGAGTAATATGGTGCGGCGAGCGAGAATAAATTTTATCTGGCGGCAGCGACCATTAATTCTAATCCTAAGGGTAAAAATATTTATTTGTTGTTATGATTTTTTTATTTTATTTGATAAAGAGGTATTATGAATATTATATTACAATATGGTGAAATTCATTTTCTCGGTCTATAAACATCAATTAGTTATATTTTTTTATTTTTGTGTTGCAAAGAAAACAATTTTAGGATTACGATTTTTTTAAAAAAAATGAAAACTTAACGTATGAGTTTACTTTTTATAAACAGAAAAAATAGAAAGCGAAACAAAAAAAAAATGCAAAACAAAACAAAGACTAATAAGCAGAAAATTAGAGAGAAAATAAAAAAAGAAAATAATATCTTACCTGAATTGTTGTTTTGCTATACCGATTGTTTCAAGATCAGATTCTCTTCTTCTCTTTTACCAATTAATTTCTCTATTTTTTATGTGCTCTCAATTTGTGTTTCGAATTGTGCTCCGAAAAATCCCCCCTATTGTCCTCTTGTGGTAAACTATTTATAGACTTTTTGGGTGTAGATTACAAAAGACAAGAGAATAATTGCCAATGAATTACCATTAATCTGTTTCTTTCAGTTTCTTTTCATTTAATTGACCACAATTATACTGATTCTTATTATCATTGATTCATTTCTTCGGTTTATTTTCTATTCAATTGACCACCATTATACTGATTTTTAATACCATTGATTTATTTCTTGACGGTTTTTTTTCATTCAAATGATGACCATTATAATAATTTTTATTACCATAAATTCAATTCAATTAAATACGTTTGTTTTTATTTTATTTATTTATTTTGAAAATAGTAAAAGTTTCTGGAAATGAATCAGAGTCAAATAGAAACCAAACACAATCCATGATTTTCTAAAAATCTAAAAATCTAGCAGGTCACTTGTTTTTAAACCCTAAACCCTAAAGCTCAATATCGTGTACTATATATTGGCAGTTTTGTTTCTTTTCTAGAAAATGAAATATTAGGATTCAAATTGCTACATGAAATAAACAGTTTTTATTTTAATTTCATGAAAGGCTAATTTTATAAGATTAATCAACGAGTTCAGAGTTTCATCAACACCATGGGATTTAGGTTACACTGTCAATTTCGAATTCAAGATTCTATTCTTGTTTATTTGATTATATTGATATTTTGATTGCTTAAATTGATTTCAATCGGATCGATTAAATTTATTTGATAAAATTTGGTTTCAGTTTCTAATTTAAATAAATTATAATTTTGCGATGATTGATCATTAATTGTAATATTTTGATGATTGTGATGCTTAGTCCAAACAAAGAAATTGATTTCACATAGGATTGATTACGCTTGTTTGATCAATTCTATAGTCAAATAAGAATAGAATCACTAATTAGAAATTAAACTCATTGATAGAATATGTGATAGGTCTGAAACTCGAATAAGTGGATTACGTTTTGCTCATTTGTTAAATCAAAAATCTAAAAATCCATTTTTTTTAATTTCAACTTTCAATTCGGTTATTATTTTTATATCACAATTCCTTGAGAAACGATTCGAGTTATTACCTCTATATACATTTTATCAATTGTATTTGACCCGTGTGCGAAAGCGAATCAAATTGGTGTCGTTGTCGAGGAGTCTTTGATAACAATATTAACCGATATTAACCATGTTTTCAGGTGACTATCTCGGATTGCTCCGAAATTTTGCCATAAATTCAGAAAAAATCAAGAAATAGGACTCCCGTATCAGGTACTTATACGGGTAGAATGGTTAAAATCCCAAATTCCTGCGTTTAGACCATTTTTTGAATTTTTCATATTCTACAAAAATTCCAAAAAAAACTTTTTTTATTTAATTTTTAGAAATTTTTGTTTGTATTTTTATATTTTTTGGATTTTATTTGATAGGGTTTTCGATTTTTCACTTCAATTTTTGGAATTTTCAGCATTGTGATTTTGCATTGCATGACTAGGGCTAGTTCTGCAAATCTGCATTTCCTAGAATTTGAAATAGATAGGACATTTCATTTACGTCGTAGACTTAATAGAGCTGCTAGTGTTAATGAGTCAGAGTCAGATAGTGAAAGTAACAACTTGCTGCAAAAATATGGCTGATGCGAATAATATAACCTTATGACAACTTGTTGCACCTAATGTCAATTATAATGCATTGTGTATCACATATCCTGAAGTTATTGTACCATTTGAACTTAAATCTGGTTTAATACACTAGCTTCTAAAGTCTAATGGTCTTGCAGGTGAGGATCCCTACAAACACTTGAAGGAATTCCATATTGTGTGTTCTACCATGAAGCCTCAAGGAGTCACATAAGACCACATTAAGATGAGAGCCTTCCCATTTTCACTCCAAGATGTTGCCAACGACTGGAATGATCTCAAGATATTGTTTCTAGAAAAATTATGCCCTGCCTCAAGAGCTGCTTCAATCAAAAAAGAAATATGTGGCATCAGGCAGATAGACAGGTAATCATTACATGAGTTTTGGGAGAGATTGAAGAAATTAGTGTCTAGCTGTCCTCATCACCAGATTTCTGAACAATTGCTCATCTAGTATTTTTATGAAGGTTTGCTACCTATGGATAAAAGCATTTTGGATGCTACTAGTGGGGGAACACTTGTCGATAAGACCTCAGAAGCGGCAAATGATTTGATTGAGAATATGTCCATTAATTCTCAGTAGTTTACAACTAGAAGCAATTCAGCAGTGTTGACAAAGAGTGTGAATGAAATTCAATGTTCTTCCGACCAGAATTTAGAAGGTAGACTTGATGAGCTTACATATTTAGTAAAAAAAAATTGGCAATAGGTAAAACTCAAGAAGTGGTGTATAGTATTTGCACTTCTCCAGAGCATCATACAGATTCATGTCCCACATTGCAAGAAGATCCAATTGTTGATGTTCCTCAAGCATATGCAGCAAATATATACAATCCTCAAGCCAACTGTGATTTATCATCTAACAGGTACAATCTTGGTTGGAGAAACCATCCCAACCTAAGAAGGGGGAATTCATCTACACAACAACAACCTAGGCAGCAGCAGCAACAAAATGTTGCACAACAGAAAAACAATGCACCTTCGTTAGAGGACCTCGTTAAGCAAATGGTCGTCCAGAATCTCCAATTTCAACAAAGAACACATTCCACCATTCAAAATTTGGAAACAAAGATTGGTCAGCTAGCCACTTCAATTAATTAAATGCAGACTCAGGGGTCAAACCAATTGTCTGCACAGTCAATAGTAAATACAAATGCTCCCAATGGCAGTGCAATTACATTGAGGTATGGGAAAGCTGTTGAAATACCAAAGGTACCAGAAACTGTAGTGAAAAATAACAAGGTTGCTAAGGACACCTGAAATCGTTGATGTTGAGGAAAATATACCACTTCCTTTTCCTCAAAGGACAGTGAAGACTAAGAAATTGGACGAGGCAGATATGGACAACGAGATCCTGGATACATTTAGGAAAATGGAAGTGAACATTCCCTTCCTTGAAGCAATTAAACAGATTCCAAGATATGCAAAATTTCTAAAAGATTTGTGCACACACAAGAGAAGGTTAAAAGGTAATGAAAGAGTAAACATAGGGCAATAGTCAATTTGAAAATGTTATGTTAGATTTAGGATCTTCCATTAATGTTATGCCTACATCTATTTTTAACTCTCTTGCTCTTGGACCTTTACAGAGTATAGGTGTTACCATTCAATTGGCCAATAGGAGCAATGCTTGTCCTGCTAGACTTGTGGAGGATGTATTTGTTCGAGTTAATGAATTGATATTTCCTGCAGATTTTTATATTATGGACATAGAGGGAGAGAATAAGTCCAACAGGGCGCCTATCATCTTAGGCAGACCGTTCTTGAAAACTTCTAGAAAAAAAATTGATGTGCATGTTGGAACTCTATCCATGGAATGTGGTTATAGTATTGTAAAATTTAACATCTTTGATGCTATGAAAACACCCCTTGGAAAAGCATTCTATTTTTTAAATTCAGTTGCTTGCTGATTTGGATGATGACATTTACCCCAATATGTTTGCTATTGATTTTCCTTCATTGTCTAGTTTTGATGATACTTATACTTGTGAATTATGTACAGCTTCGGCTGCTGGTTTTGGACCTTCCATTGAATAACCACTAACTATAGAGCTTAAACCACTTCCTGAAAATTTGAAATATGCATATTTAGAAGGAAGTGGTGAGTTACTTGTGATTATTTCAGCCAAACTTGAAGATGAACAGGAAAATAAGTTGTTGCAGATTTTTAGAAAACAAAGGAAGACAATCGGATGGCCCTTGGCAGATAGTCCCTGTATTAGTCCTTCCATGTGTATGCATAGGATACTACTAGAGGATGGGGTAAAATTAGTCAGGCAGCTCCAAAAGCGACTAAACCCATTAATTCTGGATGTTGTAAAAAAGGAAGTGACAAAGCTCTTGCAAGCAGGCATTATATACCCCACCTATGATAGTCAATGGGGTTGTCCGGTGCAGGCAGTCCCTAAGAAAACTAGACTCACAGTGGTTAAAAATGAAAATAATGAACTTATCCCCACACGAGTCAGAGTAGCTGGAGGAAATGCATCAATTATAGGAAACTAAACCAGACAACTAGAAAGGATCATTTTCCTTTATCATTCATTGATAAGATCTTTAACGGTTGGCTAGTAAGTCACATTATTGTTTTCTTGATGGTTTTTCTGGTAATTTTCAGATCCATATTACACTAGAGGACCAAGAAAAGACCATGTTCAACTGCTCTTTCGGCACATTTGCCTATTGGAGGATGCCCTTTGGCCTATGCAATGCTCTTGGCACTTACCAACGATGCATGATTAGTATTTTCTCTGACTTGATAGAAAATTGTATTGAAGTTTTCATGGATGATTTTATTGTGTATGGTTCCTCATTTGATGCATTCTTGAACAATTTAGATAGAGTTTTGCATAGATATATTGAAACAAACCTTGTGCTGAATTATGAAAAATGTCATTTTATGGTTGAACAAGGCATATTTTTGGGACATGTGATCTCTAAAAATGGGATAGAAGTGGATCCTAGCAAGATTGATGTGATTTCTAATTTGCCTTACCCATCTTGCATCTGCAAGATTCATTTTTTTTCTTGGCCATGCATGTATATACAGGCGCTTTATCAAGGATTTCAGCAAGATAGCTCTTCCGCTGTCAAATTTGCTGCAAAAAGATGTCAGTTTCACATTGATGAAAAATGCAAGAAGGTATTTGATTTCTTAAAGGCATCACTGACCTCTACTCCAATAATTCAGCCGCCCAATTGGATCCTCCCTTTTGAAATCATGTGTGATGCATCTAACTATGCAGTGGGAGCAGTCCTTGCACAAAGGGTTGGTAAGGTTGCCGATATTATTTTTTATGCTTCTAGGACTTTAGATTCGACACAAGCTAATTATACTACCACTAAAAATGAACTTTTAGCTATTGTTTTTGCACTTGATAAGTTTACATCATATTTGCTAGGATCGAAGGTAGTTGTTTTTACTGACCATGCAACTTTGAAGTTCTTGCTGAAGAAACCAGAAGCAAAACCTAGATTGTTCCAGTGGATGTTGTTACTCCAAGAATTTGATTTAGAGATTGAAGATAAGAGTGGAGCTGAAACTTTGGTGGCAGATCATTTGAGAAGAATAGAAATGGATGAAAACCCCATCCCCATTCAAAATGACTTCCCTGATGAGCAACTGCTACAGTTGCGTGAGGTAATTCCTTGGTTTTCTAATTTAGTTAATTATCTAGTTACTAGAGTATTTCCTACAGATGCATCCAAAACACAAATACACAAACTTAAAAGTGATGCCAAATACTATGTGTGGGATGATCCATATCTATGGAAATTTTGTAGTGACCAAGTGATTAGGCGATGTGTTCCCCACCATGAAGCTCAATCCATTCATCATTTTTGTCATGCCTCTCAAACTGGAGGACATTTTGGTCCTCAACGAACAACAAGAAAAGTCTTAAACTCGGGTTTCTTTTGGCCCACTTTGTTAAAAGATGCTTTTGAGACTTACAAAATTTGTGAACAGTGCCAAATAGCAGGAACAACAATCACTCGTAGGAGTTAGATGGCTCATCAACCTATGTTTTTCAATGAAGTATTGGATGTGTGGGGCATTGACTTTATGGGCCTTTTTCCTGTATCTTTTGGGTTTGTCTATATTTTATTTGTTGTTGATTATGTTTCGAAGTGGGTGGAAGCAACACCCACTAGGACTAATGATTATAAAGTTTTTGCAGGTTTTATTAGATCAAATATCTTTTGCAGGTTTGAAATACCCAGGGCCATCATAAGTAATCAATGCACTCATATCTGCAACCGCACCATGGATGTTTTTCTGCGGAAGTATGGGATTATGCACAGAGTTTCTACACCTTATCAACCCCAGACTAATGACCAAGTTGAAATCTCAAACAAGGAAATCAAACTGATCTTAGAAAAGATGGTGCAACCAAACAGGAATGACTAGAGCCACCGACTTGAAAAAGCTCTTTGTGCTCATAGAACAACCTACAAAACACCAATAGGGATGTCCCGTTATCGACTTGTGTTTGGTAAGGCATGCCACCTCCCAGTGGAAATAGAGCATAATGCTTATTGGGAAGCAAGAGTTGTAACCTTGAGATGGAGAAAGCAGGTTTGGAGAGAAAGCTTCAATTGTACAACTTGAAGAGCTTAGACTTGAAGATTGTGAGAACTCTCGGATCTATAAGGAGAAAACTAAGTAATTTTCCATTGGCAAATTTTTTTTATTATTCAACTCCCGTCTTAAAATTATGGCTGGGAAATGTAACACCCCGATTTTCAAAGCGAGGGTGTATTTTTTTTAAAAAAAAGGGATTAATATAAAACAGAGAAATAAATAAGGAAATACCTTTGGATAAATAATTGAGTCATTATAATTTACAAGCAGCGGAAAAGTTTCTCAAAATATGAATCCAAAGTATTTACACATCAAAAAGTGGTACATGTAACCCATCGAAAATAACATGTCATACTGACAATATTAGTAAAGGTACAGTTTTCCAGTTCAAAATAATGTAATCCAAAAAACATTTGTTCCCTCTATGTCATCCTAATCTGATCATTCTTAAAAAAAAAAACTATAGCTATACACCCTGAGTGATCTCCACGCGCCCCGTGAGATCCTCCTAACATAGCTCCAGTCAAGCATTCCCATCTACATTCCCATCCGTAGGGTACGAACCGGTAGGATCGTCCTGGCTCTCATCTGAGGGTAAAGCCCAGATTTCCACAATAGTTGTAAAGGGTCACCAACCGAAATTAACAGTTAACACATAACATTTAAGTTTTTAAATGCACAAAATAACCTTTCAACTAAGCATGCACCTTAAATAGATTTCCCATATGCAAAAAGTTCATATAATGCTTGCAAAATAAAAATGAAAGCAAAGTAAGCCTTAAATCAATCCGGCAATAAACAACTGGCCAATCCATTGATGAACCAATTGAACTATCGATCATCTAACTCAAGATAAGAATATCCATTGGGCCAATCGATTGGGAAATCGATTTGGATGAAGGTTTTTAGAAAAAACTGAACTCTGGGCTTAATTCAATCGATTGGGAAATCGATTGAATGAATAACTGAGCCCCTATGTTGATGCCAAAGTTCCTGTCTTACTGTCAATCGATTTCCAAATCGATTTCTTAAAAGGTTTTGAAAAACATATTGCAAAATCGATTGGCAAATCGATTTTGTCAAATTAGTGAAGTCCCTGCAACTCATCAAATCGATTGGGAAATTGATTTCCCTGCTTATTCTTCCAAAAATACATAAACTAATTCAATCACACTCATACATAACTCCAAAACATAACACTTAGCAATTCCCACACAATCACCACGACGAATTGGGTTTCGAAATAGTTTTACAATCCATCGCACTTACACACGATAATCAATACATAACACTTAGCAATTCCAACACAATTACCACGACAATTCCAATTCAAAACACTCAATCATAAACTTGATTCAAACACGACTCGTGTGCCAAGCACCCTAATGCAATGCGTATATGCCAAAATGCATGGACTCGGAATTCCAAACCAAAACCCTCCTCGAAGGGCCGTAAATCATAATTGTACCCCCTATCGTGTCGAACTCAAGGATTGCGTTTTACTATTGAATTATATTTGATTACTAGAATTGAACAAAAAGGTTCCACTGTTGATTGAAATAATGTTTGAAATTAACAACAATAATAAAATTGATCTTTTATAATGAGAAAAATGTCAGGGATGAGTTTCACTTCGAATCCAACCTTGGTGTCTAATTTGATCCTAGTTACTGAATTCCTTTATTGAATTATTACCGAATTCTCTTTATTATTCTTGCCCTAATGTCTTAGTGACAGAACCTTTAATTCCAAAGTAACCCCTAATTCCTTAGTAGATTTAAGATTAGAATTAAGCATTACCGTATAGAAATTCTCTTGTAAATTATTGCTTTGCAACTAATTTAATTGGTTTCATGACCTGCACCTATGTCTAGACTACAAATTCATGAATTTCTCATCTCAAGCATTTGTAAAGTCCACTTCCGTTTCAAAATACAAATCGTAGAACATTTTAATGTTGATCAAGCAATAAAAAGCATTAAGCACAGAGATGAGAAAAACAATTCAATAAACTCATTCATATAACTAGAAATCAAATCAGAAAAATAAGGGTTTCATCTGGTTACACTCATCCCTAACAAATAGGGTTTAGTTACTCATGACAGAGATACAAAAGATAAGGATTAAAGAAGAATTACAAGAATGATTCATGGATGATTCTTGATAAAACTGCTTCAATGGCGTTAGAAACGGCCGTGTTTGAGTTTCTATGCTAGGGCACAAGTCTCCCAAGTTCCCAAGAGTCAAAAAGATCCCTAAAACAGTAAAAATATGCGTTTTTATG
>NC_021161.2:30987080-30988479 GCF_000331145.2 Cicer arietinum
GGCGCGCTCCTACGCTCAGCATCTGCTGTCCGGCGTATATTGCATTTGTCTCCTCTTTCGAGTCTGAATTTGGTTCCGGTGTCTTCATGAAAGTTGTAGCTATGGATCCTAGATTTCATTTGCATTTGGTTTGACTCTAATTGGACATCTACAACGCCAGAAAGGGCTGAAATACTCTACATGTGTCATGTTGATTTCTCACCAAAATTCAGCACTGCACCAAAATACAACGCAATGTAAAATTACGAAAAATTCCTACTTAATCACTAAAATAAAACATAAAACATTTAATTTAACTCAAGGAACAAAAATCAACAAAATATATCAAATAAATCCTTAATTTAACTAGTAGTTGAGGATAAATAAGACTGAAATAGTGGGAAAATATGCATATGATGAAGAGTCATCACAACCCCAAACTTAATCTATTGCTTGTCCCCAAGCAACAATTAATTTCATATTTGGTCCTGTTAAATGCACACTTAAATTCAATTTCTCAAATTACATCAAACTCAAGTTTCAAAGTTCTTGCTACTGCAAAACATTCATCATTCTCTGTGGTTGTTTTCAAAAATACAGACAACAAGATTTGTACACATTGGCATTCATTCATCAAATTCAACTCTCTCTTCACACAATCTCACCAAAGTTTCTCTCAAGTGTTTAGAAAGGGTTATGAATTTATCGCTCAAATCCTAGAACATGCATCACGCTACCATAGGCTTGAAAAAATTCTAGTTAGCAACCACAATGCAGTAAACACATACATTTTTGGAGGACTTTCGGGTTGTAATGGGGCTTAGGTAAGGGTAGGACATTTTAGGATACTAGGCTTTACCACTTGGAGTTAGGCATACATTTCCACCTTATTCTACCATTTTTTTTTCTTCACCTTTTTCATTATGGGGACTCTCAAACATTGACAGAAGAACCAAGAAGATATATTTTTTTTACCAAAGTACACAGATTGAATTGTTTTTTTTCTTCTTTCTTCTTTCATTTTATTTTTCTTTTTCTTCTTTTTATTTCTTTTTGTGAGAATCACCACCCCAAACTTAAAAACAATAATTTTTTTCTACCTAACTCCAAGTAAGGTGATTTAATTAAAGTCAGGTGTTTTGCTTGTAATGTGGCTAGTAACCGAAATAAAAGGGCAAGGCTCAAAGGGGCTAGCAAAGGTTAAAATTTTCATAGGGTAGTTAGAAAGGCTCAAACGACCAATAAAATTGCCTCAATGTATGCATAAATTACATGTGATGCAAGTCAGAATTAGTGCAAGTTCTAGAGGGATAACACATGTCTGGATAATCACACAACAAAGAATTTAAGTGTTTAGGCTCAAAAGCTCACAGCTAGGATAATAAGAGAGAGTATGAGCAATCAAAATAAAGCCAACATG
>NC_021161.2:30990446-30991381 GCF_000331145.2 Cicer arietinum
AAACAGTTGGAGTGCATTGAGAAAACACATGAACAATTCACATATATGCAACATAATCACCCATTCAATCTCAGAAAATGAACATGCATGTATGAATATTTCCTAGTACTAGCATCAATTCGAATGCAAAACCCACATGCATCAATGAACAAGCAATAATTGATATTAGGAATTGGGGAAAACTTACTTGAGGAAGAAAGAATGTTGGATAAGGGAGGAGACTTACTTGAGATGATGATGGAGGGCTTGGCGAATGAAAAAGTGGACATTGACCTTTGTTGATGATGGAGGAGGGTTTGGAGAGTGATAATGAAGAAGAGGAGTGTTGAATGAGAAGATAGGGGTTTTGAAGGACTTATAGCCGTGCAAAGCGCTTGGGCGCGCTTGGGAGCGCTTGGGCGCGTGTATGCAGTGATGAAAGCTGGGACAAATGCGCTTGGCTTGCGCTTGGTCGCACGTGGACAGTAGCAATTCCTGAAAAATGCGCTTGGACGCGCTTGGGCGCACGATGACAGTAGTAAATTCTGAAGAAATGCGCTTGGGCGCGCTTGGGCGCGCGTGGACAGTAGCAATTCCTGAAAAATGCGCTTGGCTTGCGCTTGGACGCGGTTGGGCGCACATTGGCAGTTGTAAATTCTGAAGAAATGTGCTTGGCTTGCGCTTGGGCGCACATTGACAGTGGTAAATTCTGAAGAAATGCGCTTGGCTTGCGCTTGGGCGCGCTTGGGCGCGCTGGGGTCACTTGGAGCCGTTCGATCGCTTCTCAACGCATCTTTTTTTGATTGCTTGCTCATACCAAACATCCAAACTAAGAGACTAAAATTGAAACTAAATGGAATAAAATAAATATGAAACGCAATAAATAAATACGGTGCAAAGGATATAAATTTGGGTTGCCTCCCAATAAGCGCTTGTTTAGTGTCCTGAGCTTGACA
>NC_021161.2:30996894-30998026 GCF_000331145.2 Cicer arietinum
CAAGTGTACTGAATCGTTGCAAGTAATAATAAAACGGTAGTATCGAGTGTCGAACTCAAGGATTGCGTTTTACTATTGAATTATATTTAGTTACTAAAATTGAACAAAAGGTTCCCAAGTTGATTGAAATAATATTTAAAATTGACAGCAGTAGTAAAATTGATCTTTTATAAATTGAGAAAAATGTCAGGGATGAGTTTCACTTCGAATCCAACCTTGGTGTCTAATTTGATCCTAGTTATTGAAATCCTTTATTGAATTATTACCGAATTTGAAATTAACAACAATAATAAAATTGATCTTTTATAATGAGAAAAATGTCAGGGATGAGTTTCACTTCGAATCCAACCTTGGTGTCTAATTTTATCCTAGTTATTGAAATCCTTTATTGAATTATTACCGAATTCTCTTTATTATTCTTGCCCTAATGTCTTAGTGACAGAACCTTTAATTCCAAAGTAACCCCTAATTCCTTAGTAGATTTAAGATTAGAATTAAGCATTACCGTATAGAAATTCTCTTGTAAATTATTGCTTTGCAACTAATTTAATTGGTTTCATGACCTGCACCTATGTCTAGACTACAAATTCATGAATTTCTCATCTCAAGCATTTGTAAAGTCCACTTCCGTTTCAAAATACAAATCGTAGAACATTTTAATGTTGATCAAGCAATAAAAAGCATTAAGCACAGAGATGAGAAAAACAATTCAATAAACTCATTCATATAACTAGAAATCAAATCAGAAAAATAAGGGTTTCATCTGGTTACACTCATCCCTAACAAATAGGGTTTAGTTACTCATGACAGAGATACAAAAGATAAGGATTAAAGAAGAATTACAAGAATGATTCATGGATGATTCTTGATAAAACTGCTTCCATGGCGTTAGAAACGGCCGTCTTTGAGTTTCTATGCTAGGGCACAAGTCTCCCTAGTTCCCAAGAGTGAAAAAGAACATAAAACAGTAAAAATCTGTGTTTTATGGTTGCTGGTGCGGGTATCGCGCCCCAGGCGCGCTTGGATGCGCTTGGGTGCGTTTTGAAAGTGGCGAATGCTGGGAAAAAGCGCTTGGCTTGCGCTTGGGCGCGCTCCAGCGCTCAGCATCTGCTGTCCGGCGTATATTGCTTTT
>NC_021161.2:30998368-31019429 GCF_000331145.2 Cicer arietinum
ATTCCCCGTTTTTAATACCCATTTAACTCTTACAATTCGAACGACAATTATTAAGTGACCAAAGATATTAAGAGATTCCCCATTCTTAATACTTGTTTAACTTAAACGATTTTCTCAAACACGCATTAAGTAAACCGAGATATTAAAAGATTCCCCATTTTTAATACTCGTTTAACTCTAATGGTTTTCACGCCAACATTAAGTAAACGTAGACATTAAGAGATTCCCCATTCTTAATACTCGTTTAACTCTAATGGTTTTCAAATTCCACACAAAACAACTCAAACCTATTATCAGATCCAATCCACAACTCATACCAAAACACATCAATTCATTTCTCCACAAAATCCAACCATACACATATCAAATTTCATCAGTATTAATTAAGAACACGTCAAATACGACGAACACAAATCAACACAATCCACCACTCAAACACAACAAGTTTCATTTACTCAAAATCATACATAAATGAGTTTAAATTCATTTTCCACGAAACATTCATCAATATAACCAAAACCTAACTCTAATATTTTACCCGTAAAGCCTTAGATTCATTTTCCCCCAAATCAATACTCAAACCCTAACAAAATTCTTTTCCACACAACCACAGATAAGTCCCTAAATGCAAACTAGAAGTTTGGAAGGATCCCTTACCTTAAAGTTAGCTTTAACGTGTGAACACGGTACCGCTAGTAAATCCGGTAAAATCTCCGCTCGCAAAGTCGCCTCCAAAGTTGGTTCCCTAGCACCGTAGAGTGGTAGTGAGCAACTTTCCCTTCAATCCCTTCGCGAAACGAAGCTTAGATCTAGATGAAACGGGGAGGTTTGTGTTTAACGGTTTTGAAATCCCTAACACCGTTTTTCTTCGTTTTCGAATCAACGAGGAAGTATGAAGCTGAGAAATCCTTGCTTTCTTACCCACTAATCCTTGGGTTTCTATTCTTGAAGCCAAAGGAAGAAAAGAAAGCAAAACAAAGAATGGAGATGGAGGTCACGCGAGCAGAGGAAGAAGAAGGAAAATGTTTTATGTTTTCTTTTAGTTTTCCTTTCTTCCTTTTTCCTTCCTTTCTATTTCTTTCCTTTTTCCTTCCTTTCCTTTTCTTTCTATATTTATATATATTAATTACTTTTAACAAATATCTCCAAATATCTAAATATTTATTAAAATTACCATTTCCCCCATAACACATTAAATTCTTCGTAAAAGATTCACCGCAGTTATTTTAATTTATTTATCGACGAGTAATTCTAAACGGCATCAAAATATCTTTTTGATCATATAAACTCCAAAATATTATTAACTTTGGCTAAAAAGCCTCCGAGCCAAAATCCAAAATACACAAAAATACATAAAGTATACTTTAAAATTATAGGTCTTACAGGAAACTTCGATCGAAGTAGATTGGCCGTTTTATTGTTACTAACATTTTTCCTAACGATGCAATGGAAATAAAAAGTTAAAACACTGAGAAAATGTTCAAAGTAAATGGACAACGCATCAAGCTGTTCCATGAGAGCTCTGTGCTTGAAGATGCTACCATAAAAGAACTCTCCTTGGAAAAGCCCACCTACACTGAAGTTTAAACAGGAAGCTCATTTTCCTTACTCTTATTTTGTACTTGTTATTTTCATTGAGGACAGTGTGTAATTTAAGTGCGGCGGTATTATTTAGCCTTAATATGAACGAAATACATTTTTCCATCTTTTTTCTTGTGTGTTATCGCACTCATCATTGCTAGTTACGCCAGAACTTGACTTGACTCTTGTCCGCATGCATATATTGAAATGATCTAGGATTTTGTTTATTGATTAAGCTACTAGCCAAATAAGCATATCCTACAATTATCCATTTGTTTAAGCCCCTTTGAGCCTAATTATCCCATTCTTTGTTATATAGCTCATTACAAGCTTGAAAGTGAAAAACAATGAATTGACTCAATCCTGGGGGATAAATGAGTCTTTCCTTAATGTATGGGTGCTCAACTTGTTTGTTTAAACTTGAGGGTTATGAAAAAAAAAAATAAGAGAGAAAAAAATACGAGGAAAAATGGTTGTGTTGTGAGCAAAGAGAGTGTGAAAATAAAATTCAATGATGTTTGTTGAGTTACTTCTTAATGCTGTTTTTCTCTCTTAATCATTACTCATTTATCTTCTTTGATTTCCAATCCTAGTCTCCTTAGGATTATTTCACCCTTACCTTGGCCACGCTACAACCTTAATAAATACCTTTTGATCATTATGTGCATGTGTTTTAAATATAGATTATAGAGGCTTGTCAAGCTTATGGTAGTGCTAGCATTCATGATGTGCTTTGAGTGTATACAGTAGCCCAAACACTTTGAGTGTAAATACTTTGAGAGAATTTTATATCCTCGGAGGACTCTATCACTTATAATGCATTCTTTAGTTAACTTGTCCTCTTGTTTACCTTGATTGTGATAAAAAAATTATTCATGATTGCCTAAAGCTCGAAATATTTTTTTTTCTTCACCACTTTTCATTCATAAGAATATTTGGAATCACATGCATTGCTTCGTTCGGAGTGCAAAAGTTTAAGTATGGGGGAATTTGATCATTGTATTTGGGCACATGTTTCTAACTTTTTAGTTTGGTATTTTAAAAGCTCTTTATAGCTTAGAATAATATTTTTAACTTGTTTCTAAACTTTGGGTCAAATTGAATTATAATTTTATTATTTGCATTTTAATTTCATTATTTACATTTTGACTCTTGCTCGCTGTGTAGGCCATAACTTGAGCTTTGGATATCCCATTTGTGCATACGAGAAGCTATTGGAAAGCTAAAAATCATAGCTACAACTTTTGTGTTGGAATAAAAGCCTAATGCCGCATGTTACTAGGCCTAAATTGCAGATTTCTTAATCTGAACTTTTGTAATAATTTTAATTAGCGGGTCACTTGTTTTTAAACCATAAACCCTAAAGCCCAATATCGAGTACTATATATTGGTAGTTTTATTTCTTTTCTGGAAAATGAAATATTAGGATTCAGATTGCTACAAGAAAGAAACTGTTTTATTTTAATTTCATGGAAGGCTAATTTTATAAGATTAATCCACGAGTTCAGAGTTTCATCAACACCTTGAGATTTAGGTTACACTGTCAATTTTGAATTCATGATTCTATTCTTGTTTATTTGATTATATTGATATTTTGATTGCTTAAATTGAATTTCAATAGGATTGATTAAATTTATTTGACAGAATTTGGTTTCAGTTTCTAATTTAATTGAATTATAATTTTGCGACACTCGATCGTTAATTGTAATATTTTGATGATTATGATGCTTAATCCAATCAAAGAAACCGAATTCACATAGGATTGATTACGCTTGTTTGATCAATTCTATAGTCAAATAAGAATAGAATCACGAATTATAAATTAAATTCATTGATAGAATCTGTGATAGGTCTGAAACTCGAATAAGTGGATTAATCGTTTTGCTCATCTATTAAATCGAAAATCTAAAAAACCCCTTTTTAATTTCAACTTTTAATTCAGTTTTTATTATTTTATTAGAAGTCATTGTGAAACAATTCGAGTTATTACCTCTATTTACATTTTATCAATTGTATTAACTCGAGTGGTTTCGCAATAACTCGAGTGGTTTCGCAAGGACTTCTGATAAAATAATAATAACCGATTTGAAAGTTGAAATTAGAAATGGGGTTTTTAGATTTTTGATTTAACAGATGAGCAAATAGATTAATCCACATATTCGAGTTTTAGACCTATCAGAGATTTTATAAATGAGTTTAATTTCTAATTCATGATTGTATTCTTATTTGACTATAGAATTGATCAAAAAAGCGTAATCAATCCTATGTGTATTCGGTTTCTTTTATTGGATTAAGCATCACAATCGTTAAAATATTACAATTAACGATCAAGCGTCGCAAAATTAAAATTAAAATAGATTAGAAATCGAAACCAAATTATGTCAAATAAATTTAATCGATCCTATTGAAATTCAATTGAAGCAATCAGAATACCAATATAATCAAATAAACAAGAATAGAATCATGAATCGAAATTGACAGTGTAACCTGAATCTCAAGGTGTTGATAAAACTCTGAGCTCGTGGATTAATCTTATAAAATTAGTCTTTCACGAAATTAAAATAAAACAATTTATTTGTTGTAGCAATATGAATCCTAATATTTTGTATTTTAGAAAAGAAACAAAACTGCCAATATATAGTACTCGATATTGGGCTTTAGGATTTAGGGTTTAAAAACAAGTGACCCACTATTTAAAATTATTACAAAAGTCCAGATTACAAAATTTACAATTTAGGCCCAGTAAAATTCGGCATTGGGATTTTATTCCAACACAAAAGTTGTAGCTCTGATATTTAGCTTTCCAACGCCTACTCGTATGCACCAATCCGATATCCAGCTCTCAAGTTTTGGCCTACAGAGCGAGAAATGGTCAAAATGCAAATAATAAAATTATAATTCATTTTGGACCCAAAGTTTAGAAACAAGATAAAAAATTATTCTAAGCTATAAAGAGCTTTTAAAATACAAAACTAAAATGCTAGAAACATGTGCCCAAATTCTATGATCAAAGTTTCCCACGCTTAAACTTTTGCACTCTGAGCAAAGCAATGCATGTGATTCCCAACATTCTTATGAATGCAAAGTAGTTAGAGAAAAAAAAATTCTAGCTTAAGCCAAGCATGAATAATTTTTTTATTACAATCAAGGCAAACAAAAAGACTAGTTAACTAAAGAATGCATCATAAGTGATAGAGTTCTCCTAGGATATAAAATTATCTCAAAGTATTTGGGCTACTGTTTACACTCAAAGCACATCATGAAAGCTAGCACTACCATAGGTTTGACAAGCCTCTATAATCTATATTTGAAATACATGCACATAATGATCAATAGGTCTTTATTCAGGATGTAACGTGGCCAAGGTAAGGGTGAGATAATCCTAAGGAGATTAGGGCTAAAAATCAAAAAGGATAAAGAAGTAATGATTAAGAGTGAAAAACAGCATTAAGAAGTAACTCAACAAAACATCATTAATTTTATTTTCACACTCTCTTTACTCACAATACAACAATTTTTCCTCATATTTTTTTCTTTCTTTTTTTTACTCTTTTTTTTCTCTTTTTTCTTCATAACCCTCAAATTTAAACAAACAAGTTGAGCACCCCTACACTTATTTAAGGCAAGACTCATTTATCCCCCAAGATTGAGTCAATTCAATTTTTTTCACTTTTAGACTTGTAATGAGCTATATAACAATGAATGGAATAATTAGGCTCAAAGAGAATTAAACAAATGGATAATTCTAGGGTAGGCTTATTTGGCTAGTAGCTTAATCAAGAAACAGATGCCTAGATCATTTCAATATATGCATGCAGACAAGAGTCAAGTCAAGTTCTGGCATAACTAACCATCATGAGTGAGATAACATACAAGAAAAAAGATGAAAAAAATGTATTCCATTCATAATAAGGCTAAAAAATATCACAAAGGTTAATGACTTATCACAAATCATATAAAATTTAGCTTTTTAATCCAATTTATTTTACCAACAATGCAAAGATATTATCCGATCAAGCCAGTCCAAACAAACTCCCAACATCTACAACCATAAAATCTGATGAAAAAAATCATGCAGTGCAATGTCCATTTTTATTTTTTTATTTTTTTATTTTTGAAATACAACAAATAAAATCCTAAAACAAATAAAATCCTAAATAATACCCCAACACTTAAATTACACATTGTCCTCAATGAAAGTAATAAGTATAAAGAAGGAGTAAGGAAAGGGAGCTCCCTATTTAAACTTCAGTGTAGGTGGGCTTTTCCAAGGAGCGTTCTTCTATGGTAGCATCTTCAAGCACTGAGCTCTCATGGAAGAGCTTGAGGCGTTGTCCATTTACTTTGAACACTTTCTCAGTGTTTTCACTTTTTATTTCCACAACACCATTAGGAAATATGTTAGTAACAACAAAAGGATTAATCCATTTCGATCGAAGTTTCCCGACCATAATTTTAAGACGGGAGTTGAACAATAAAACTTTTTGGCCAATTGAAAATTCCTTCATAGAAATCATTTTATCATGGAAGTACTTAGTTTTCTCCTTATAGATCCGAGAGTTCTCATAAGCTTCAAGTCTAAGCTCTTCAAGTTGTTGCTATTGAAGCTTTCCCTCCAAACTTGCTTCCTCCATCTCAAGGTTACAACTCGTGACAGCCCAATAAGCACGGTGCTCTATTTCCACTAGGAGGTGGCATGCCTTACCAAATACAAGTTGATAAGGGGACATCCCTATTGGTGTTTTGTAGGCTATTCTATGAGCCCAAAGAGCTTCTTCAAGTCGGTGGCTCCAGCCTTTCCTTTTTGGTTGCACCATCTTTTCTAAGATCTGTTTGATTTCCCTGTTTGAGATTTCAGCTTGCCCATTGGTCTGGTGGTGATAAGGTGTAGAAATTATGTGCATAACCCTATACTTCTAAAGCAAAGCGTCTATGGTTTGATTTCAAAAATGAGTGCCTTGATCACTTATGATGGCCTGGGCTATTCCAAACCTACAAAAAATATTTGATCTGATAAAACCTGCAACCACTTTAGAATCATTAGTCATTGTGGGTATTGTTTCCACCCACTTCAAAAACATAATCAACAACTAGTAAAATCTAGACAAAACCAAAAGATACAGGAAAAGGGCCCATAAAGTCAATGCTCCACACACCAAATACTTCACCGAAAAGCATAGGTTGTTGATGTTGAGACAAACTCTATATTTAAAGTTTTGATGAAAATAAACAAAGGTTAATTAAGAAAGTTAATTATGATTCTAAAATGTTATTTTAATTTAACATGTGTTTTTGAGTGGATTTAATTAAGAACAGAATCAAACAAAGCAGAAAAGACAGCAACAAGATCATTCTGCATCAAAACAGAGAATGATCTCCAACTTCAAAAAATGTTCATCACAGCATATTGATCAAACTTTTTCTACCTCTTTAACAAAGATTCTGCCTTGGAAATTTATTCATAACAAGTAGGATTCATTCAAGCTCAAGAAGGTTATCAGATCTCTAAAATAAAAGAACTCAAAGACAGACAAAAATCAAGACAGTTTGTAACTCCAAAAAACAAACTATCAAGAAAGTTCAATCAACCTTGACATATGACAAAACAATTGCAAAGGACATCCAAAATGATTAAAACGGGAGCACCAGATTGATTATTGAAGCTCAAGAAAGTTCAAACTGACAGACCCAGAACGTTAATCATTCTTCGTTTTCTGCACAATTCCAGCAGCAGTGTATCTCTTCTAAAATGGCTTATAATTCTTCTCCAAACTTCTCTAGCTACATTCATGACTCAAGATTGAGAGTGTATCATCCAAGATCAAGGAAGAAATGTCAAAGGCTTTTTCTAAAAAGGATAGAACTGCTTTAAATGCTAAACCAGAAAAGTCAAAAAGCAATTTTCAAAGAAGGACTATTTTTATTCTAAAATATTGGTTCAGTCAAAATACAGAGCACCTCCAACAGCTCTTTTGTACCTTCATTCAATGCTTCTACAGCCTATAAATAGAAGGCCAATATCCAGAATCAAGGTAAGAAATTCAAGTGCTGAAAAATCCATAAATCAATCACATACATACTTGAAATTCTGCTCTTTTGCAAAACAGAGGCTATCATACATTCTGCTACTTCACAAAAATAGTTGCTGATTCTTATTCATATAGTAGATTACGTAATTATCAGTAAATCCTTTATAAAGAATCAATTCTCAAACAAGAGTTGAGAAATCTCAGATTTTGTCAAAACAATCAAATTGTAAAAACTCAAACTATAAGAGTTTCTTCATAGTTTGTTTAAGATTACATCCTATCAAAGTTAGATAGGTGTTGTTATTGCTTTCTGGGTGGAAAGTAATAGAGATTGAAATAAATCAAGGTTGATCTAGACTAGGTGTTGTAAGATCAAGAAGGTTCTCCTTTGTAAAGAATCAATTCTCAAACAAGAGTTGAGAAATCTCAGATTTTGTCAAAACAATCAAATTGTAAAAACTCAAACTATAAGAGTTTCTTCATAGTTTGTTTAAGATTACATCCTATCAAAGTTAGATAGGTGTTGTTATTGCTTTCTGGGTGGAAAGTAATAGAGATTGAAATAAATCAAGGTTGATCTAGACTAGGTGTTGTAAGATCAAGAAGGTTCTTTGTTTTTAAACACTTAGTGGAAAATCTCATAGTGTGAGGACTGGACGTAACCCACGTTGGGTGAACTAGGATAAAATCTTTGAGTGGTATTCTCTATCCTATCTCTTTAGTTATCATACTGAATTAATTAACTAAGATAAAACATAAACTGATTTTCTGTTTTAAGCTAATCAAGGAACGTTCTCTGTTTTATAACAAAAACCAAGAACGTTCTCTGTTTTCTGTTTTTCATAACCAAGATCAATCTTGAGTTATTTTCTTAAGTTTTAACAGGAATTTTTAAAAGGTGCATTTACAATTCAAACCCCCCTTTTCTTGTAAATCGACATTGTTACTTCAGTTGAGGCATCTCACTCCTACGAGTGATTGTTGTTCTTGCTATTTGGCATTGTTCACAAGTTTTATAAGTCTCAAAAGCATCTTTAATCAAAGTGGGCAAAAAGAATCCTGAGTCTAAGACTTTTCTTGTTGTATGTTGAGGACCAAAATGTCCTCCAGTTTGAGAGGCATGACAAAAATGAAGAATGGATTAAGCCTTATGGTGGGAAACACATCGCCTAATCACCTGGTCACAACATAATTTTCACAAATAATGATCATTACTATAGTAGTTGCTCATCATTGAAGTCATCTTGAATGGGGATGAGATCCTCATCCATTTCTATTCTACTCAAACGATCTGCCACTAAATTTTCAGCGCCACTCTTATCTGTAATCTATAAATCAAATTCTTGGAGTAACAATATCCACCAGATCAATCTCAGTTTTGCTTCTGGTTTCTTCAACAAGAACTTCAAAGTTGCATGCTCCATAAAAAAAACTATCTTCGAACCTAGTAAATATGATATAAACTTATCAAGTGCAAAAACAATAGCTAAAAGTTCCTTTTTAGTGGTAGTATAATTAGCTTGTGCAGAATCTAAAGTCCTAGAAGCATAATAAATAACATGGGCAGCCTTACCAACCCTTTGTGCAAGGACTGCTCCCACTGCATATTTAGATGCATCACACATAATTTCAAAAGGGAAGGTCCAATTGGATGGCTGAATTATGGGAATAGAGGTCAGTGTTGCCTTTGAAATCAAACGACTTCTTGCATTTGCCATCAAAGGTGAAACTGACATCTTTTTTCAACAAATTTTACAACGGAAGAGCTATCTTGATGAAATCCTTGATAAGGCGCCTGTAAAAACCTGCATGGCTGAGAAAAGAATGAATCTAGTGGATGCAGGATGGGTAAGGAAAATTAGAAATCACATCAGTCTTGGTAGGATCCACTTCTATCCCATTTTTAGAGATCAAATGTCCCAAAACTATGCCTTGTTCAACCATAAAATGATATTTTTTGTAATTCAGCACAAGGTTAGTTTCAATACATCTATGCAAAACTCTATCTAAATTTTTCAAGCATGCATCAAATGAGGAACCATACACAATAAAATCATCCATGAAAACTTCAATACAATTTTCTATCAAGTCAGAGAAAATACTAATCATGCAGCATTGGAAAGTGTTAGGAGAATTGCATAGGCCAAAGGGCATCTTCATATAGGAAAATGTGCCGAAAGGGCAAGTGAACTTGGTCTTTTCTTGGTTCTCTGGTGCAATATGGATATGAAAATAACCAGAAAAACCATCAAGAAAACAATAATCTGACTTACCAACCAACCGTTCAAGCATCTGATTAATGAATTGTAAAGGAAGATGATCCTTTCTAGTTGTCTGTTTTATTCTCTTGTAATCGATGCACACCCTCTAACTATTCTGCACTCGTGTGGGGATAAGTTCATTATTTTAATTTTTAACCACTGTGAGTCTAGTTTTCTTAGGGACTGCCTGCACCAGACTCACCCATTGACTGTCAGAGGTGGGGTATATAATGTCTGCTTGCAAGAGCGTGGTCACTTCGTTTTTTACAACATCCAAAATTAATGGGTTAAGTCACCTTTGGGGCTGCCTGACTGATTTTACACCATCCTCCAGTAGTATCCTATGCATACACATGGATGGGATAATACCGCAAATATCAGCCAAGTTTTATCTGATTGTCTTCTTGTGTTTTCTCAAAATCTGCAACAGCTTCTCTTCATGTTCATCTTCAAGTTTGGCTGAAATAATCACAGGTAACTTGCCATTTCCTTCTAAATATGCATATTTCAAATTTTTAGGAAGTGGTTTAAGCTCTGTAGTCGGTGGTTTTTCATTGGAAGGTACAACACCAGTGGTCGAAGCTATGTCTGTAAAATCCATTTTGTTAGTAGAAATATCATTATTAGCACAATGATCAACTTGTAAGGCAGCTTCGATCTCAGCACACACACAACACAATTGAGTATCTGTACAGATTTTACAAGTATAAGTATCATCAAAACTAGACAATGAAGGAAAATCAATAGCAAACATATCGGGGTAAGTGTCATCAACCAAATCAGCAAGCAACTCAATTTAAAAAATAGAATTCTCTTCCAAGCGGTGTTTAATAGCATCAAAGATGTTAAATTTTACAATACTATCACCACATTCCATGGATAGAGGTCCAACATGTACATCAATTTTTGTTCTAGAAGTTTTCAAGAATGGTCTGCCTAAGATGATAGGCGCTCTGTTGGACTTATTCTCTCCCTCCATGTCCATAATGTAAAAATTTGCACAAAAAATCAATTCATTAACTCAAACAAGTACATCTTCAACAAGTCCAGCAGGACAAGTAATACTCCTGTTCGCCAATTGAATGGTAACAGCATGTACTCTGTAAAGGTCCAAGAGCAAGAGAGTTTAAAATAGATGTAGGCATAACATTAATGGAAGCTCCTAAATCTAACATAGCATTTTCTTATTGATTATTGCCTATGGTACATGGAATGGAAAAAGCTCTTAGATCTTTGCATTTCTAAGACATGGGCTGAATGAGGGATGAAACATTTCGCCCTATGTTTACTCTTTCATTACCTTTAAACCTTCTCTTGTGTGTGCACAAATCTTTTAGAAATTTTGCATATCTTTGAATCTATTTAACTCCTTCAATGAGGGGAATGTTCACTTCCACCATTCTAAATGTATCCAAGATCTCATTTTCCTTATCTGCCTCGTCCATTTTCTTAGTCTTCACTGCCCTTAGAGGAAAATGAAGTGGTATATTTTGCTCAACATCAATAGTTTCAGGTATCAAAGTGTCCTCAGACACCTTGTTATTTTTCACTTTAGTTTCAGGTACCTTTGGTATTTCAACAGCTTTCTCAGACCTCAATGTAATTGCACTGACATTGGGAGCATTTGTATTTAACAGTGACTGTGCAGGCAATTGATTTGACCCCTGAGTCTGCAATTGATTTATTGAAGTTGGTAGCTGACCAATCTTTGTTTCCAAATTTTGAATGGTGGAATCTGTTCTTTGTTAAAATTGGAGATTTTGGACGGCCATCTGCTTAATGACGTCCTCTAATGAAGGTGCATTGTTTTTCTGTTGAGGAATATTTTGCTACTGTTGCTGCCTAGGTTGCTGTTGTGCAAATGAATTCCCCTATCTCATGTTGGGATGGTTTCTCCAACCAGGATTGTACCTGTTAAGATGACATATCATAGTTGGCTTGTGGATTGTATATATTTGTTGCATATGCTTGAGGAGCATCAGCAATTGGATCTTCTTGCAATGTAGGACATAAATTTGAAGGATGCTCTGGAGAAGTGAAAATACCACAAACCAGTGCTTAGGTTTTACCTATTGCCAATATTTTTACTAAAGATGTAAGCTTATCAAGTCTGCCTTCTAAATTCTTGTGGGAAGAAGCTTGAATTTCATTCACACCCCTTGTCAACACTTTTAAATTGCTTCTAGTTGTAAACTTCTGAGAATTAATGGACATGTTCTCAATCAATGCCTTTGCCGCTTCTAGGGTCTTATCGACAAGTGCTCCCCCACTAGCAGCATCCAAAATGCGTCTATCCATAGGTAGCAAACCTTCATACAAATACTGGATGAGCAATTGTTCATAAATCTGGTGATGAGGATAACTAGAAACTAATTTCTTGAATCTCTCTCAATACTCATGTAATGATTCCATGTTAATCTACCTAATGCCACATATTTATTTTCTGATTGAAGCAGCTCTTGAGGAAAGGAATATAATTTTTCTAGAAACAATATCTTGAGATCATTCCAACTTGTAACAGGACCTAGTTGAAGGTAGTATAACCAGTCTTTGGCAACATCTTAGAGTGAAAATGGAAAGACTCTCAGCTTAATATGGTCTTTTGTGACTCCTTGAGTCTTCATGGTAGAACACACAAGACCATGGAATTCTTTCAAGTGTTTGTGGGGATCCTCACCTGCAAGACCATTAAACTTTGGAAGCAAGTTAAACCAGATTTAAGTTCTAATGGTACAGTAACTTCAGGATATGTGATACACAATACATTATAACTGACATTAGGTGCCACAAGTTTTCTTAAGGTTCTATTATTCGCATCAGCCATATTTTGCAGCAAGTTGTAAATTTCACTATCTGACACTAACTCCTTAATACTAACAGCTCTATTAAGTCTACGACGTAAATGAAATATCTTATCTATTTCAGGTTCAAGAGAATGCGGATTTGCAGAACTAGCCCTAGTCATGCATCATCATAACAATGCAATGCAAAATCACAATTCTGAAAATTCCAGCAATGTCCTTATAGCTAAAGTTGAAATGAAAAATCGAAAACTCTATCAAATAAAATCCAAAAAAATATAAAAATACCACCAAAAATTTGTAAACGTATATTTTTTTTGGAATTTTTGGAGAATATGAAAAATTAAAAAAAAAAAAAAGGTCTAAGTAAAGTAATTTGGGATTTTGAGCGTCGTGTCACGTAATAAGTCCCTTATATGGGAGTCCTATTCCTTGATTTTTTTTTTCTGATTTTATGGCGAAATTTCAAGGCAATCTGAGACAATCACCTGAAAATCGGGTTTTTTTTACTAGCAACGGGCCTAGGAGCTTGCAAACAAGCCTATATGACTTGTAAAGCAACAAAACGGGAAGAACAATTGTTAGGATGGTTAGTAATACTCTAAAACTTGTTAATATTGGTTAATAGATAGTCCCCGGCAACAGCGCCAATTTGATCAGCTGTCGCACACGGGTCAAATACAATTGATAAAATGTAAATAGAGGTAATAACTCGAGTAGTTTCGCAAGGACTTCTGATATAATAATAATAACCGAATTGATAGTAGAAATTAGAAAGGGTTTTTTTAGATTTTTTATTTAACAGATGAGCAAAACGATTAATCCACTTATTCAAGTTTCAGACCTATCACAGATTATATCAATGAGTTTAATTTCTAAGCAATCAAAATATCAATATAATCAAATAAACAAGAATAGGATCATGAAAAAAAATTGACAGTGTAACCTGAATCTCAAGGTGTTGATGAAACTCTGAACTCGTGGATTAATCTTATAAAATTAGTCTTCCATGAAATTAAAATAAAGTAAAAAAACCTGTTTATTTCTTGTAGCAATGTGAATCCTAATATTAACTTCCAATATATAGTACTCGATATTGGGCTTTAGGTTTTAAAAACAAGTGATCGGCTATTTAAAATTATTACAAAAGTCCATATTATGAAATCTGCATTGGGATTTAATTCCAACACAAAAGTTCGGCATTGGGATTTAATTCCAACACAAAAGTTGTAGCTTTAATTTTTAGATTTCCAACGCGTGCTCGTATGTGCCAATCCGATATCCAGACTAAAAAGCTAGAAACATATGTCCAAATTCTATGATCAATTCTCTTTGGTATTCAAAATATAGCATATGCAACCAAATTGATGAACATATTAAATGTTGAGCTTTGTTCCTTTCCACAGTTCCTAAGGAGTCTTATTAAGAGTTTGATTGATATAGATTATATTCTAAATATAACATGCAATGCTCATTGCTTCTTCCCAAAAGTGCCTTCATTTCGTGAACCATGGTGCATGCCATTTCCTAAAGACAATTATGTTTTTATTTCTACAATATCTTTTTGTTGAGGTGTTTGTAACACCCCGATTTTCAAAGCGAGGGTATTTTTTTTTTTTTTCAAAAGAAATTAAACTAAAACAGAGAAATAAATAAGGAAATACATTTGGATAAATAATTGAGTCATTATAATTTACAAGCAGCGGAAAAGTTTCTCCAAATATAAATCCAAAACATTTACACAACAACAAATGGTACATGGAACCCATTCAAATAAGATGTCAAACTGACAATATTAGTATAAGTACAGTTTTCCAAATTAAAAATACTCCAACCCAAAAAGAAGGACGTCTAGTCCCTATACATCAACCTAATCTGATCATCCTACAAAAACTATACACCATGAGCAATCTCCACGCGCCCCGTGAGATCCTCGTAACGTAGCTCCAGTCAAGCATTCCCACCCGTAGGGTACGAACCAGTAGGATCGTCCTGGCTCTCATCTGAGGGCAAAGCCCAGATTTCCACAATAGTTGTAAAGGGTCACCAACCGAAATTAACAGATAACACATAACATTTAAGTTTTAAATGCACAAAATAACTTTTCAACTAAGCATGTACCTTAAAAGGATTTCTCATATGCTAAAAGTTCATGTAATGCTTGCTAATTAAAAATGAACACAAAATGAAGTTCTCAAACCATCAAGTAATACATAACTGACCAAAGCATTGATAAATCAATTGAGCAATCGATTATCTAACTCAAAATAAGGACTTTTGCTGAGCCAATCGATTGCCAAATCGATTTGGTCAGTTCTGCTGAGTTTCTGCATGACCAAATCGATTTCTAAGTCGATTTTGTCAGTTCTGATGAGTCCCTGGGTTGCCAAATCGATTTCCAAATCGATTTTGGCAGTTTTGCTGAGTTCCTGCCTCTCTGCCAATCGATTTCCAAATCGATTTCTTAAAAGATTTTGAAAGACATATTTATACAATCGATTGGCAAATCGATTAGGTTAAAATAGTGAACTTCCTGCAACTCATCCAATCGATTGGGAAATCGATTTCCCTGATCGTTTTTCCAAAAATTCATGCATTTACTCAAGTCATTCCTAATCAAGTTCACAACCTAACACTTAGCAATTCCTACACGATTACCACGGCAATTGGGATCTCGATAACCATCATACTTACACACAACAATCAACACATAACACTTAGCATTTTCAACGCAATTACCACAACGACTCAAATTCAAATCACTTAATCATAAAACTCAAATCAACCACGACTCGCGTGCCAAGCACCCTAATGCAATGCGTATATGCCAAAATGCATGGACTCGGAATTCCAAACCAAAACCCTCCTCGAAGGGCCGTAAATCATAATTGTACCGCCTATCGCAGGCCAAAGTACCAATTACCGAGGTGCCACCTATCACGGGTCAGCACGATTTACTAAAATGCGTAAATCATAAACGTACCACCTATCACGGGTCAGTACAGTTTACCGAGGTGTCACCTATCACGGGTCAACACGATTTACTAAAAAACGTACCGCCTATCACAGGCCAAAGTACTATTTATCAAGGTGCCACCTATCACGGGTCTGCACGATTTACAAAAGGCATGAAAATGCATGAGCCTATACTGACTCCATCCACAACAATCGTTAAGAAAATGCAGATATTAAAAGATTTCCCATTTTTAATACTCATTTAACTTAAACGATTTTCACAACAAACATTAAGCGAACAGACATATTAAGAGATTCCCCATTCCTAATACTCTTTTGACTTAAACGATTTTCAAAACAAACTTTAAGTAAAACAAGACATTAAGAGATTCCCCATTCTTAATACTCATTTAACTTAATACGATTTTCAAAACAAACATTAGGTAAACGAGACATTAAGAGATTCCCCATTCTTAATACTCATTTAACTTAAACGATTTTCCAAACCAAAACATTAAGTAAACGAGATATTAAAAGATTCCCCATTTTTAATACTCGTTTAACTCTAATGGTTTTCAAATTCCACAACAAAGCCAAATAAAACATATTATCAAATTCGATTCACAATCCATACCAAAACACATCAAATTCCATCTACTCATAATCATACACAAATGAGTTAAATTCGTTTTCCACGAAACTTCCATCAATAAAACCAAAACCTAACTCTAAGATTTTACCCATAAAGCCTTAGATTCATTTTCCCTAAATCAATACATTCAACCCTAACAAATTCCTTTCCACTCAACTACAGATAAGTCCCTAAGTGCAAGCTAAAAGTTTGGAAGGAGCCCTTACCTTAACGTTAGCTTTAACGTGCGTTTCCGATACCGCGAGCAATTCCGATAAAATCTCCGCTCGCGACGTCGCTTCCAAGTTAGTCCACTAGCACCGTAGTGTGGTGGTGAGCAACTTTCCCTTCTGTCCCTTCGCGAAACGAAGCTTAGATCTAGATGAAACGGGAAGGTTTGTGTTTAACGAACGGTTGGTTGTCTGAGGAAGGAGATGGAAAATTGGAATTTCCTTCCTTTCTTTTTCTTTCCTTTGTTTTTCCTTTCTTCCTTTTTCCTTCCTTCCTTTATATACTATTTTCTTTTCCTTTTCCTTCCTTCTAGTTTTCCTTTCTTTTTCCCTCCAAGCAAACATATATATATAAAATAAATATAACTTAACAAATATCTCAAAATCTAGATATTTATTAAATTACCTTTTCACCCGAAACGCCTTAAATTAACCGTAAAGTATTTTCCGCAGTTAAATTCAATTTATTTATCGACGAGAAATTCTAATTGGCATCGAAATATCTTTTTGATTATAAAACTCCAAAATATTATTAACTTTGGCTTAAAAGCCTCCGAGCCAAAATCCAAAATACACCAAAAATGCATAAATGGTACTTTAAAATTATGGGTCTTACATTACTCCCCCCCTAAAATTAGTTTCGTCCTCGAAACTATGCATCGATAAATAACTCTGGGTGTTGTTCCCTCATCTTGCTCTCCAGTTCCCAAGTCGCATCTCCAGTAATTGGGTTCCAGATCACCTTGACCAACGAAACATCCTTGGTCCTCAACCGCTTAATCTTCCTGTCATCAATTCTCACGGGTGGTACTTCGAACGACAGGTTATCCTTTAGCTGGATTGTGTCTGGTTCGATCACGTGAGATGGATCTGCGAGATATTTCCTCAACTGTGACACATGAAACACGTCATGAATATTGGACAGTATCGGAGGTAATGCAATCCGATAAGCAACCGGCCCAATTCGTGCAGAAATCTGATATGGTCCAATGAATTTAGGAGTCAACTTCTTCGATTTCAAGGCTCTACCTACTCCAGTAGTAGGTGTGACTCTCAGAAATACATGGTCACCCTGTTCGAATTCCAAAAGTCTGCGACGCTTGTCCGCGTAACTCTTCTGGCGATCTTGTGAAGTCTTCATTTTCTCCTTGATCTTCCTTACTTTAGCTGTGGTCTGTTGCACCATCTCTGGTCCGACAATCATATTTTCACCGTCTTTATACCAATACAAGGGCGTTTGACACTTGCGCCCATATAAGGCCTCATATGGAGCCATTCCAATACTTGCGTGGAAGCTATTGTTGTAGGTGAACTCAATCAACGGAAGCACATCGTCCCAACTTCCTCTATCATCTAATACACATGCTCTCAACAGATCTTCCAAGGACTGATTTGTCCTTTCAGTCTGTCCGTCCGTTTGTGGATGGTAAGCTGAACTCAATCGTAGCTTCGTTCCCAACGCTTCGTGCAATGCTCCCCAAAAATGCGATGTGAACTTCGGATCACGGTCTGATACAATGCTCGATGGTACCCCGTGTAACCTCACAATTTCAGCAATGTAGATCTCCGTTAGCTGATCTACCTTATAGGTGGTCCTTACCGGCAAAAAGTGAGCAGATTTAGTTAGTCGATCCACTATCACCCATATGGAATCATTCTTTCTCCTTGTCTTTGGTAATCCGGTTATAAAATCCATGGAAATGCTGTCCCACTTCCATTCAGGTATATCTAAAGGTTGCAACATTCCAGCGGGTCGCTGATGTTCCACCTTCGCTTTCTGACAAGTTAGACAAGTGGATACATATTCCGCCACATGTTTCTTCATTCCCGGCCACCAATAATTCTGCCTCAAATCTTGGTACATCTTTGTTGCTCCAGGATGAATACTCAACTTGCTCTTATGAGCCTCTTCTAAGATTGTCGCATATCTGTAATTTCTGGTACACAAATCCTACCATTACACCGCAAAATATTATCTGCCCCAATCTTGAACTCAGTCGTCTTCCCTTGCACTAATAGATTCCTCTTCTCCTGAATTAAGGCGTCATCTTGAGAATTTGCAATGTCCTCAAGTAGTCCACTCGAGATCTTAATCATTCCGAATTTCAAAATTCCCGGTGCAAACTCTACGTTCAAGTGCAGGTCTCTAAAAGCTTCCCACAACTCTTGTTGTCTAGCCATAATTAGTGAAGACACCGATACACTTCTTCTGCTCAACGCATCCGCCACTACATTGGCCTTCCCAGGGTGGTACTGCAGTGTGAAATCAAAATCCTTGAGAGTCTCCATCCATCGTCTCTGGCGCATGTTCAACTCCTTCTGATCAAACAAATATTTCAAGCTTTTATGGTCGCTGAACACGGTGAACGTGCACCCATATAAATAGTGCCTCCAGATCTTTAATGCAAAAACAACCGCAGCAAGCTCCAAATCATGAGTAGGATAGTTTCTCTAATGAATCTTCAATTGTCTTGAGGCATAAGCCACAACTTTCTTGTGTTGCATCAGAACACATCTCAACCCTTGGTGAGATGCATCACAATAAACTTCATAGGGTTCTTTTGATTGCGGTAATACCAACATTGGTGAAGTCGTCAATTTTCTCTTTAGTAACTGGAAGTTTTCCTCACACTTCTCCGTCCATGCGAACGGTTGATCTTTTCTGGTAAGTTGTGTCAATGGAGCCACAATATTAGCCCAGATCTTTAATGCAAAAACAACCGCGGCAAGCTCCAAATCATGAGTAGGATAGTTCCTTTCGTGAATCTTCAATTGTCTCGAGGCATAAGCCACAGCTTTCTTGTGTTGCATCAGAACACATCCTAACCCTTGGTGAGATGCATCACAATAAACTTCATAGGGTTCTTCTGATTGCGGTAATACCAATACAGGTGAGGTCGTCAATTTCCTCTTCAGTAACTGGAAGTTTTCTTCACACTTCTCCGTCCATGCGAACGGTTGATCTTTTCTGGTAAGTTGTGTCAGTGGAGCCACAATCTTAGCAAAACCTTCGATAAACCTCCTGTAGTACCCTGCCAGTCCTACAAAACTCCGTATGTCAGTGACAGTCTGAGGCTGTTTCCAAGCAAGAACCGCCTCAATCTTAGCCGGATCTACAGCGATTCCTTCCTTGGTTATCACATGTCCCAAGAAATTCACTTTCTCTAGCCAAAATTCACACTTCGACAGATTGGCGTACAATCGCTTCTCGCGTAAAATCTCAAGAACTTGTCGCAAATGTTCTCCATGCTCTTCTTCGGTCCTTGAATAAATCAATATATCATCAATGAATACCACCACGAATTTATCAAGGAACGAATTAAAGATTCTGTTCATGTAGTCCATGAAAATTGCCGGTGCATTGGTAACTTCGAACGGCATAACCAGGTATTCATAATGTCCGTAGCGGGTTCTGAAAGCTGTTTTCTGAATGTCTCCTTCCCTTACTCGAATCTGATGGTAACCCGACTTCAAGTCAATCTTCGAAAATATCGCGGCCCCTCTCAATTGATCCATCAAATCATCGATTCGTGGCAAAGGATAACGATTTTTAATAGTTGCCTTGTTAAGCTGTCTATAATCCACACATAAGTGTGAGCTTCCGTCCTTCTTCTTAACTAGCAAAACTGGAGCTCCCCATGGTGATACACTTGGTCTAATGAATTTCCTCTCCAACAAGTCTTCAATTTGGCTTTTGAGCTCATTTAATTCCAATGGCGACATTCGATATGGTGCCATTGAAATAGGTCATGTTCCTGGGTGTAAGTCAATGAAGAATTCCACTTCTCTTACTGGTGGCAATCCTGGAATTTCCTTGGAAATACATCCCAGTACTCATTGACAAGTATCACATCTTCTATGTTCACATTTATCTTTGCCTCCACATTAGTCAGAGACAAAAACTCATGAGTCCCTTCACTTAACGACACTCGGAGTTTGTTAGCGGCTAAATACTTAACAACTCCTGGTTCGGGGAAAAGAACCAATTTACGAGCACAATCCAAGATCACATAATGGTAAGACATCCAATCCATACCGAGGATGACCTCGAGTGATTGTAGCGGTAAACAAATCAAATTAACCAAGAAATCCCTATTCTGAATAGTTATTTGACAATGTAAACATGCAGAATTTACTGTCAAAGTCTTAGCAGGTGTGGAAACAACCAAATCAAAAGGTAAAGCAGACACAAATAACTTCAAGCGATTCACACAATCCATAGCAATGAAGGAATGGGTTGCCCCCGAATCAAAAAGTGCAGTTAGAGTGTTACCTGCAATCTCACAGTCACGTTGAATCAGATTACCAGATGGATTCCCCTCTTCAGCACTCACACAATAAATGCGTCCTCTAGCAGTAGGACGAGTAGCCCTAGTTACATTCACAACTGGTTCTACCTTTGGAGCCGTGCAATCCTTCGCCATGTGTCCTGGCTTCTGACAATTGTAGCAGGTGAGAGTATTAGGGGTACAAGCGTTAGCATAATGTCTCTCTTCCCCACATCGGAAACAACGAACCACTCGTCCCAATTGTCTCCCAAAATTCTGGTTCCCTGGGCGATTCTGCCCACCGT
>NC_021161.2:31021321-31041409 GCF_000331145.2 Cicer arietinum
AGACATTGAGAGATTCCCCATTCTTAATTCTCATTTAACTTAAACGATTTTCAAAAACAAATATTAAGTAACCGAGACATTAAGATATTCCCCATTCTTTATTCTTATTTAACTTAAACGATTTTCAAAAACAAATATTAAGTAACCGAGACATTAAGAGATTCCCCCTCCTTAACGTCCAGTTAACTTAAACGGTTTTCAAAACAAAATGTTAAGTAACCGAGACATTAAGAGATTCCCCATTCTTAACGCCCAGTTAACTTAAACGATTTTCAAAAACAAATATTAAGTAACTGAGACATTAAGAGATTCCCCATTCTTAACGCCTAGTTAACTTAAACGATTTTCAAAAACAAATATTAAGTAACTGAGACATTAAGAGATTCCCCATTCTTAACGCCTAGTTAACTTAAACGATTTTCAAAAACAAATATTAAGTAACTGAGACATTAAGAGATTCCCCATTCTTAACGCCTAGTTAACTTAAACGATTTTCAAAAACAAATATTAAGTAACCGAGACATTAAGAGATTCCCTATTCTTAACGCCCAGTTAACTTAAACGATTTTCAAAAACAAATATTAAGTAACCGAGACATTAAGAGATTCCCCATTCTTAACGCCCAGTTAACTTAAACGATTTTCAAAACAACATTAAGTAACCCAGACATTAAGAGATTCCCCATTCTTAATATCTAGTTAACTTAAACGATTTTCACAAACACACATTAAGTAAACAAGACATTAAGAGATTCCCCATTCTTAATCCTCGTTTAACTTAATGGTTTTCAAATTCCACACAAAACAAACTCAAACATACTTTCAACCCACATCAAAACACATCAATTCATTCTTCCACAAAATTCAACCATACACATATCAAATTTCATCAATATCAATTAAGAACACGTCAAAAACAACGAACACAAATCGACACAATCCACTACTCAAACACACAAGTTTCATTTACTCAAAATCATACATAAATGAGTTTAAATTCATTTTTCCCAAAAACAATACTCCAATCCTAACAAAATTCGTTTCCACACAACCACAGATAAGGCCCTAAATGCAAACTAAAAGTTTGGAAGGAGCCCTTACCTTCGCGTTAGCTCTAACGTGCGATTACGGCACCGCGAGTAAATCCGGTAAAATCTCTGCTCGCGACGTCGCTTTCAAGTTAGTCCACTAGCACCGTAGTTTGGTGGTGAGCAACTTTCCCTTCTATCCCTTTGCGAACCGAAGCTTAGATCTAGATGAAACGGGAAGGTTTGTGTTTAACGGTTTTGAAATCCCTAACACCGTTTTTCTTCGTTTTCGAATCAACGAGGAAGTATGAAGCTGAGAAATCTTCTCTCTCACACTCACCAAACCTTGGGTTTCTAATCTTGAAGAAAGGAAGCCAAGAAAAACGAAAATGGAGGAAGGAGGGAAAATGGTCGCGCGAGTAACAGAGGAGGGAGATGGAAATTTCTTATTTTCTTTCCTTTCTTTTTCTTTCCTTTCTTTTTCCTTTCTTCCTTTTTCCTTTTTATACTCTTTTCTTTTCCTTTTCCTTCCTTCTAATTTCCTTTATTTTTCCCTCCAAACAAACATATATATATATATATATATATATATATAGATATATATATAAATATATAAATATAACTTAACAAACATCTCAAAATATCTAGATATTTGTTAAATTACCATTTCACCCGTAACGCATTAAATTCTCCGTAAATGATTCACCGCAGTTAATTAAGTTTATTTATCGACGAGTAATTCTAAACGGCATCAAAATATCCTTTTGATCATATAAACTCCAAAATATTATTAACTTTGGCTAAAAAGCCTCTGAACCAAAATCCAAAATACACAAAAATACATAAAGTATACATTAAAATTATGGGTCTTACAGTGTTCTAGGAGAGGAAAACTTATGTAAAATTCCATTCTCTTCACAAACGTTTTAAAAAAAAAAAACTTATTTTCAAATTCACCCTGATGGTCACTATGAATTATTGTAATACAATCATTTTGTACTTGTTTACATAAGCTAGTGAAAACTTTATGTGACACACACTTGTGTTTAAGGAACTTTACCCTTGTCCATATGGAATAATCATCAACAATAAAGAGTTCATATTTTTTTCCACTTATAGAGGCAGTCTTTATAGGGCCAAATAAATCCAGATATCAAAGCTTAAGTGGTCTAGAAGTAGAAACAATATTTTTGAGGAAAAACACTATGTTGTTTGTTACCCTTTCTGACATGCCTCACCAAGAACATTTGATTGGTATTTAAGATTTGGCAAACCTCTAACTAGATCAAGTCTTTCCAACTTTGAGATTAACGTCAAATTTCAATGTCCCTGTCTTTGGTGCCAAATCAGTTTTTCTTCATTCACAAGCATAAGACACTTTACTTCTTGTTTTTCCACATTAGATAAGTTTATTTTGTAAATATTATTTTTCCATCTGGCTAGTAAATAGTATGGACCCATCAATTTGACTTATTTCCTTACAAGACTTTTGATTGAAGAAAACATTGAAACCATTGTCGCCTAACTGCCTTATGCTTAATCGGTTATGCATTAGTCCTTTTAAAAGTAAAACAATTTAAATAGATGGAAGGGAACCATTACTACTTTTTTGTGTCCAATTATCTTACCCTTTTGATCACTTCCAAAACCTAGGAATCCTCTGTTCTCGAGGATAAGGTTTTGGAACATATACTTTTCTCTCCTTGTGTGTTGTGAGCATCCACTACACCATGATTGGTGTTCTGATTTGTTTCTAAGGACATATACAAGATAGATTAATTTATTCTTAGGTATCTAGGCTTCTTCATACTTAACATAATTACAGATTGTATCCTTTGATGTTTTGGTAATACTTTCAGAGTTAGATTTTATCATTTTAGATTGTCAAAAGTTTTTGCAACCAGCTATATTTATTTGTTAAGATGACTTGAGCTTTTGTAAGAGTTTTTAGTTTTAAAAAAACATATGGTTATAAACTCATTTAACATAACTATAAGTTCACTATGAGGTAGGTTACATAATAACTATTTATCTATCAAGAGACTCTTTTTCAAAATCAGAATCAGAGTGTGTATCTTCCATCAAAGCCATGTTTGCATGTTCTTCATCTTCATAAGATGATTCATCAAAGTCATCCCAAGTAGCCATTAGACCTTTTTTCTTTGTCATTAAGTTTTTTCTTTGGGAGTTTCCCTTGTCAAGTTTAAGATGTTCTGATTCAAAGTGTCCTAGTTCTTTGCATCCATAGTAGATGATTATTTTCTTATCTAATTTTTCACCCATTTCTCTATTGTTTGGGGATCATCTTAAATCTCATTAGGCAAACGATTTCTTTTTGTTCTTCCACATGTGCTGCATTTTCCTTGCGATGAAAGATAACTAACTGTTCATCATTTAAGTCTTTACATTGATTGTCTTATTTGCTTTCCTCTAAGTCTTCAGTAGCTTGTAAGGCCTTGGAGTTTTCATTTTTTCCCTATGATTTGAGAGCCAACGACTTTGATTTCTTCTTGGAGTCATCTTTAGTTAGTTCAATCTCATGGGATCTGAGTAAACTCATTGTAGGTGCAAACACAAGAAAGGGGTTGAATTGTGTTTACCAAAGTTGACAACTTTTTGATAATTTATAAATAAATAAATAAATAAACTAGTTTGGTTTTGGTGACTTAGTTGGAGTAAAAGCAATCGAATTCAGAGGTAGCAAGCAATAGAAGCATAAATAATTTAACACGTAGATTTAAACTAGTTCATCACTAACTAGTTCATTTCTTCTTCTTCTTCTTCTTCTTCTTCTTCTTCTTCTTCTTCTTCTTCTTCTTCTTCTTCTTCTTCTTCTTCTTCTTCTTCTTCTTCTTCTTCTTCTTCTTCTTCTTCTTCTTCTTCTTCTTCTTCTTCTTCTTCTTCTTCTTCTTCTTCTTCTTCTTCTTCTTCTTCTTCTTCTTCTTCTTCTTCTTCTTCTTCTTCTTCTTCTTCTTCTTCTTCTTCTTCTTCTTCTTCTTCTTCTTCTTCTTCTTCTTCTTCTTCTTCTTCTTCTTCTTCTTCTTCTTCTTCTTCTTCTTCTTCTTCTTCTTCTTCTTCTTCTTCTTCTTCTTCTTCTTCTTCTTCTTCTTCTTCTTCTTCTTCTTCTTCTTCTTCTTCTTCTTCTTCTTCTTCTTCTTCTTCTTCTTCTTCTTCTTCTTCTTCTTCTTCTTCTTCTTCTTCTTCTTCTTCTTCTTCTTCTTCTTCTTCTTCTTCTTCTTCTTCTTCTTCTTCTTCTTCTTCTTCTTCTTCTTCTTCTTCTTCTTCTTCTTCTTCTTCTTCTTCTTCTTCTTCTTCTTCTTCTTCTTCTTCTTCTTCTTCTTCTTCTTCTTCTTCTTCTTCTTCTTCTTCTTCTTCTTCTTCTTCTTCTTCTTCTTCTTCTTCTTCTTCTTCTTCTTCTTCTTCTTCTTCTTCTTCTTCTTCTTCTTCTTCTTCTTCTTCTTCTTCTTCTTCTTCTTCTTCTTCTTCTTCTTCTTCTTCTTCTTCTTCTTCTTCTTCTTCTTCTTCTTCTTCTTCTTCTTCTTCTTCTTCTTCTTCTTCTTCTTCTTCTTCTTCTTCTTCTTCTTCTTCTTCTTCTTCTTCTTCTTCTTGTCTTGCAATTGCCCAAGATTCTTATGTCTTCATACCCGACGTTGGATTTGACGGGTCAGTTCCTATAACATAGTTGTCAAGTGTGATCACTTTCCATATACCTATGTCTTGAGACATGAGAAATTTTTTTAGCTTTCTTTTCCAAAAGTAGTAGCTAGTTCCATCAAAGAATGGAGGTCTATTTGATGAGCCTCTTTCAACTATGTATTTGACTTTTCACATTTCTTCTTCTTTGCATCTTTTCCTCTAGCACATGTAAGAATGCACAAACCCTTGGAGCCCTAATGCTAATTGAATTAGAATTTAATGTCACAAAGAATGGGGGTTTGAATTGTGACCCTTTTTAAATTTAATTAGTACTTTAAAATTGTGTCCTCAAGTTTCTCAACTTGGAATACTTAGGATGTCAGAAAGTTAAAGTTTAGTTAGATTAAAAAGGATAAGTTAAGTAATTGAGTGTTTGTATGATGTGAATCCCAATAAAAGGAAAAGAGAAAGTAAATTATACACACATAATTTTTACTAATTCGCCCAAACTTAGACTACATCTAGTCCTCTGTAAAACGAGAAACACAAGAAATTGGGGGTCTGAAATGTATTTCTTTTTAAAATCTTTTTAAAGTGACTAAGCTATAATAAGGAAAATAGGGAAGATGAACACAAACTAATCAAAATAACATAGATGATTTATCTTGGTTCACCACCAATACGGTAGCTACTTTCAGACCCTTCAACCAATTATTTAATCCACTAGTTCACCACAGACATACACTTTCACGAAACACCTACTAGTCAAACTAACTACGTTCAAGTCTTATCAACCTTCTAGCTTAGTATAGTCAAGCTATTGAGGGGGCAACCACTACTGGGCTAGGTTAAAAGAAAATAGGTTTAGGTTTTATGAGGCACTACAACACCTTGACCCTACATGTCAAGTCTTCTCAACTTCTTACTTGAAAACCTACAATTTATTGAGGCAGAATAGGCACTGCTGTGCTAGGTTACAAAAGGGTGAAATTGGGTTTTGTCTTGGTTCTTCTAAGAGGATTGATTACAATGAACTTCACACTAAAATCGAGCATCAAACACTAAGTAATATAAAGTTGAATGTGCGTATTTTCTATAAAGTCTGAATACTTTGAGAATTTTGAGTTCCTAAGGTTTTCTGAGTTGTTGTGTTATTTCTTCTCCAAAATTTATCCCTTTATATAGCATGAATTAGGGTTTCAATATTGTCACAAAATAGGCTAGGTTACAAGAGAATAGATTTATGTTTTCTAAAATAGCTCTCACAAAAGAGTGTTTACTCTTAGAAACGTATCTCAACACTTAGGTAAAACAACTGATCAAGAGCAAGAGTGCATAGGATGTTGTATATGGTTATAGCAGGTGCATTTCTCATTTTTCAAGTGAGTAATAAATGTCCTTTTATAAAGATCATTTATGGTTTTTGTTCATTGTCCTTATTACAAGAAATCATCATAAATCATGATGTTTCGTATCAAATCTTTTAAGATTAATTTGCCATAGAAAACTTTCCAAAACGGATCCCTTTAATTGATTGAGTGTATCTTGGTATGAAAATGGGGAATCAAAGAATACGATGATAAGAGCATGTCTCATAGACCTTAAGACAAGTAGCAGATTCAATAATTTCATTAGAGGATGCACAAAGCCTTTGTCTTCTTCGAAGTGTTGACTTTCATCAGAGTGTTGACTTCTTTAAAAGCATACATCATAAATGAGAATCCAACAACCAGATACTTGATTTGATGATGTGATTATCAAAGACAGACAATCACACTCTTGTCAAACTTATCATAGGCAAACGAATAGAGCATAGCTGCATTCATCATAGCCAACTAAAACAAAACATATCATGTATTTCTAGAGTCACCAAAACTAGAACATTGCTTGCATTATCAAAGTCAATTGAAACAGAGTGTCTTTAGAATCACTAGAGACATGTGTCATAGTGTTTTCACTAGACTTAGAAAAACGGATTGAAGTGAAGCCTTGTTGTTCTTTATCTTAGTTCAATCATCATAGAATATAGTATAAGATCCTATAAAATTCACTAAATTTGGGAACTGTACACTTAATCAAAACATTAGTGCTTTAAATTATTCCGACAAGTTTATTTTGTTATCATCAAAACAACAAATGGTTGTAGTTCTTCAAACCAATTTGGTTTTATTATCATCATCCTTGATGAGTTTTTCCATTAAAAATGCTTAGAGATAACTTATCAATTTATGTTGTTACACGTCCGTCAACTTGACCTTTCTTTCCTATATTATCTTAGCCTTAGCAGGCTTACACTAAATGATTGGACTTTTTATCAAGTTTTACTCTTTTAACAAAATAATGTTGAATACTTAATGTAAGTTTGTGATCTTCATGTTTTGAGCTCATCTCTATTTAAAAGCAAGACGTGGAGCTTCAATGATGACCTCAAGTATTCATATGAACGTTTGATTTAACTCCCAACACATGGTAACCTTTGATGAAACGTTTCTTGAAGGCATAATAACATTCTAAACTTTAAGCGGAATTCATAATTTTGTTAGGTTTGTTCTCGACTTGTGATGCAAGAGAGAGAAAACGTTGGGTTAAATCTCATTTTTCCATTCTAATACTGTTCACAACAGTAAACAGTTCAAGTACAATGACTTTCACAACTTTTATGTCACAAAAGTACTTTTATACTTTTGCTTCGAACTTTCTGATGTTCATAACGTTTTTGTTTGAATTTATTCATTATGGGTTGTTAGAACCTTTTAGGATTTAGTTCATTTATTTCTTGTGATAATTGATTCATCATATTTGTCGTAGCCTAAAATTTCGAGCGTTTATCGAATTTAATGGAGTTGCCACCAAAATTTATTTTTAAATAGGTAAAATATTGGAAACCCTTAAAAATAAAAAAAAAATAAAATGGTCTTTGAAACCAAATTCTGAGTTCATGAGTCAATTATGCGTAGAGAACGTATTAGCATCCTACGACATACGTTAAAATACGGTTACCCATAATTCATTGTGCAAAATTAATATTAACATAAATATTTATTTCTCCTTATTATTAAATATGGATATAAATTGTTTTTTTAATGTGAAATTGAAGTAAATATGTACTTAAGAAAGAAAGGGAAAACAAAGAAATTTTTTATTAATGTGTTTGACAAAAGTGTGATCCATCTCCTACATATCTCTCGGTGCAATGAAAATAATTAAAGTTACGTAGTTCTTGGTTAGAAAATACGGATGTGTTGATTGCTTTTAAAGAAATACGTTTGGTTGCGGAAATTTGAATTTGGTTAAAAATAGTTGTTTATTTGATGAAAGAAAAAGACCCCGAGTTTGAGAAGTTGATTCTGATGAGTATGTTTTGTTGTTTGTTTGAATTTAGTTTAAAATATTTAAAATTACAGAGTTGTCGCAAGTCATGAGTTTTAAATTACGACTAACACGATGTCATATCGTGATCAATTCAATTTACAAAAGATTATTAATATTTTAGTCAGAATAATAATTAAAAAAAATGAACCTATAGAAGAGAGAAAAATAATAATAAAAAAAAGTTGGACTACATAGTTAAAATAAAAAAAGTTGGTCTCGGAACCCAAACTTTTTTAATATAACTAAAAAGAAAAAATAATATAAATAATATATAAAGCAATCTAGACCAAAGGAAAACAAAACAACAGAAAGAAAGAAAGGATAGAAAAATGGAGTGAGTTAATGCAAAGAAGAGAGAAAAAAAGGAAAAAAGAAGGAGAAGAAAGGAAACAGGAAAAAGGAAGGAGGAAAAAAAAAAGAAAGAAAAGGAAAATAAAAGAAGAGGTGAGGCTGAGGCTGAGGAAAAAAAGGAAAGGAAGAGAAATGGTATTGAGGAAAAGTTGTGCTGACGGCGGTGACGACGAAGGCAGTAGCGGCGACACTGACTCCCCCTTTTCTATGATATTTTTATTCTTGTTCATTTGTTTTTGATTTACAGTTTCTAATGTTGATGATTGAAGAAAAAATAAATAAATAAATAAACAATAAGTATGATAACACAAGATTGGAATACCGTGAACATAATTTTTTATTTGTATGTATACTATAATAGTAAAAGAATTCATATATAAAAAAATATTAATATTAAAGAGATTTAAAATACCTTGTTTGTATCTTGTATTTCTTTTTCCTCTAATATGTTGTTTCTCTTCTACCCCTCAATTTCTCTATTTTTCTGTTTTTTATCTTCAGTAGTAAAGAAAACTCGCCCATTTGTGTTGATTTTGTTATCAATTTATAGACTTAAACGATCAGTTTATGTGTCCGTGAAATAAAATTGAGTTTTGGACTTTTTATTGTTTTGTAGCAAAAATTAAACAATCTCATACAATTAGGGAAAAATGTGGTATATTTGTTTTATCGAATATACATGTAATAAAAATAATAACCTTATTAGGCTAAAAATAAATAAAAAGATAAATAAAAAGGGCAGGGGTGCTTCGTGCTACAAGACAGAGAATCATAACAAATCTTGAAAAGGGGGTGCTAATTGGTCGAAAGAAAGGGAAAGCTTGAAGGAGAAGGAAAATACAAGCAAGCAAATTAAGAAAGTAGGCAAAAACAAAAAAAATATTAGGGAAGACGTGTGGTAGTAGAAAAAATAACATCTTTGGTTTTTCTTTTATTTTATTTTTGATAATGTTGCAGAAATCTATATAAACTCAAAATTGAACCAGATAACAATATAATGTGAAGACTACTAAATTTCTAATGCGAAAACATTATCTTCTCCAGCTTGGTTACTAACTCGTAGATCGAAAAAACATGAAAAACGATCGTCTTCTGATTGGTTATCGATGTGTAGATCTATAAAAATGAAAAATGATCGTCTTTGGATTGGTTATTGATGCATATATCGACAAAAATTGAAAATGATTGTCTTCGAATTTGTTACCGATGTATAGATCGACAAAAATAAAAGAATAGTCGTCTTCAGATTGGTTATCAATGCGTAGATCGACAAGAATCAAAGAATGATCCTCTTCGGATTGATTACCGATACGTAAATCAATAATGATAGAAAATGCAGACCATAAGCAACATATAGGTCTAGTTTTTAGTGAAATAAAGAGAAAAGGTAAATAAAGAGAGAGAAATGTTTTAAAAAGGAAAATATGTTTATGATAATTGCAATGTAAGACAAAGGTTGTTGAGTATAAATAAAGTGTAAATATAAGATATGCATAATTCAGTCATTATACATTGCACAAGGTTGTTGAGTACATGTAAAATATGAATGAAAAATTCGTGTTCATTTTTTTAGTTCCACGATCCTTATACGATCTTATACGGCAACAAGATTCAATGGATGGATGAAGATAACAACCGTTCTTGCATGATGACTCTAGTACATCTCGTGTGACCCCTTTTTTCGAGGTGAAGCAAGGACCATTATTTAAAATGATTATCCTCCTTTTTTTACGCACCTATATATGTTGAGAATCTATTGAGTTCTCGTGTTTATATTTTCCAAGTGTCAAAATATTTAAAATATGTTTTATATTTCCACATATTTCAAATTACAAAATTTATTATCATAAAACAACATTTTAAAATTCTAGAACAATCAACCATGAAACTAAATTAGATTAGAAAAAGTGTAACGTACAACATCGAATGATAACATTTGAAAAAGTACATTCATTACATTGCGAATAAAAAAAAATTGGGGTTATAGGCATAGGGGTGACCTCGCACTAGGGCTTTTTTTTCTTTCTCGTTTTAGGAAGAAAAAACAAAGTCATAGTGTGAGGTCGTCACTTGAGGCCAAAAATAGGGCAATCAAGTAATATGTTTTGGGAGTGAGGCATTTTGGTGCAAAAAAAAAAAACGGAATATTTAAATAAAAAGTCCCCAATATTACCCTAAACTGTTGGAACATTTTGTATATTTGAGAGGAATTGAAGTTCTATCATCCATATCTCCACACCAATCAGCACCAGTGAAACCAATAAGTTCAGCTTCATCTTCATTCGGATTTGTGGGGTACAACAGGCCAAGCTCAATGGTCTCCTTTATGTATCTCGAGATCTTTTTGCTGTCATGTAGTGTGATGTCCTAGGCTTCTCCATGTACCTACTAATTAGTCCAACACTATATGAGATATTTGGCCTAATATTTCAGAAGTACCTCAGGGATCCTACAATTTGCTTGAAGGTTGTAGGATCAATCAACTCATCATTGCCTTCTTTGGACAGCACCAGCCCTGATTCTGATGGAGTGCTTCTTCCATTGCATTCTAAACTTTTTTAATACATCACTTGCATACTCTTTTTTTATGCATAAAAATTCCATTTTTCTTGGTTTCAAACTTAATGTCAAGGAAATATGCTAGCATGCCCAAATCAGTCATCTCAAATTCCTTCTCCATTCTGATTTTGAACTCCTTGATTTTCACTTCATCAATGCCAGTCAGCAGTAAATCATCATCATAAAGGCATATCAACAATGCAAGTGTTGTTGCGCCCTTCTTGACATAAACTTCATGCTCATTCACACACTTTTCAAATTGCTGCTCTATGAAGAATATGTCAATCCTCTTGTTCCAAGCCCTAGGAGCTTGCTTCAGGCGATATAAGGCTTTCTTCAGTTTGTACACATGATCTTTTTTGCTTGTTTTCACATATCAAGGTGGCTGCTTCACATACACCTCTTCATGTAGTGATCCATTAAAGAATTCTGATTTGACATCTAGCCGATGCATAAACCAACCTTTTTACTGGCCATTGAGACTATCATCCTTACTATTTCAATTCTAGCTACTGGGGCAAACACTTCATCATAATCAAGTCCATGTCTTTGCAAGAATCCTTGTGCTACAAGTTTGGCCTTGTACCTGGCAACCTGCCCATCATGCTTCAATTTCAGTTTATAGACCCATTTCACATCAATTGGTTTCTTGTTCACTGGCAGGGTCATCAACTCCCATGTCTTGTTCTTTTCTATGGCTTTGAGCTCCTCATCCATTGTTGCTCTCCATCTAGGACCACTCAATGCTTCTTCATCACTTATTGGTTCTGATTCAGCAAGCAAGGCAAAATGAATTAATTATCCATCTGCATTGATGGTTGAGTCAGATGTTACTTCATATGGCTGCAATATGACTGAAGGCTGCCTAGCTCTTGCAGATCTCCTCACAAGTTCAGAAGCTGGCTGATTTGCTATATTTGTTGGCTGGTTCTCAACTAGTTCAACTATTATTGCACTACTGGCTGGTATGGTTGGTATGTCTGGGTTGGCTGCATTCATTGTCCAATCCCAACCTCTTGATTCATCCACTAGTATGTCCTTGCTTATCACCACCTTGTTCTTGTTTGGACCATATAGCTTGTAAGCCTCAGTGGCATCATAACCCAACAACACATTTGTTCAGCCCTGTCATCAAGCTTCCTCATGTTTGAGATGGCACATGCCTGAAGCACCATGAGCCAAACACTCTCAAATGATTCACATCTGGCTTTCTTCCAGTCGAAGCTTCTTTAGGTGTCCTTGTGTCTAGTCTCTTGGTTGGGCACCTATTCAAAATGTACATTGCAGTTGATACTACTTCCCCCCAGAATCTGTGAGGCATTTTCTTCCCCTTCAACATGCTCGTGGTCATGTTCACTATAGTTATGTTTCTCCGTTCAGCAGTGCCATTATGTTGGGGAGTGTATGGTGTAGTCACTTCATGCAATATCCTTTCTTTTTCACAAAAATCATGGAATTCATGAGAAATATATTCTCCTCCTCCATTTGTCCTGATGATTTTCATACCAAAACCACTTTGTTTTTCACCCATTCTCTTGAATTTTTTAAGTATCTCAAGCACTTCATTCTGTCTCTGGATTAGATCCACATTTTCTTTGTAAAATCATCAATGAATGATACAAAGAAACAATTACCTCTTATTGACATTTCTTCAAATGGACCACAAACATCAGAAAAAAATTATCTCCATCGTTCTTGAGGATCTAGGTTGTAATTCTGATTTAAATGAATTATTATGTTGCTTGGCTTGACAACTTTCTTCACATATCTCCTTTGGTACTTGAATTTCTGGAATTCTTATCACCATATCACTGTTCTACAGCATTTGAAGACTTCTAAAATTCAGATGACCAAACCTCTGGTGCCACAACCACTATTCCCTCCTGATGTCTGCAGCAAGACACTGATTTTCATTGATCTGGATCTCAATCTTGAAGGTTATGTTCTTGGACAGTGGTGCCTTCAAGATAAGCATCTTTGCACTATCAAACATCTTCATTTTTCCATTCTCCATATTCATAGAATATCCTTTCTCCAGCAATTGTCCAAGGCTTAGCAGATTGTTCTTCATATTTGGCACATACAACACATCACATATGAAAGATTGTTGGTCATCCCTTCTTTGAATCAAGATCATGCCAACTCCTTCAGCTGTTACTATACTGTTGGCTGCAAATCAGATTTCTCTTTTCACCTTCTCATCAATACTTACAAACTAACCTTTATGGCCAGTTATGTGAGTTGAGCACCCTGTGTCAAGATACCACAATCCTGGACTGTTATCTTCCATGCTTGTAGAAGCCATCAGTAACACTTCATCTGAGTCATAACTGTCTACATGGGCCAGTTGAGCTTCATCGTTATATCTTTGTACTTTCTTGGATATGCATTCATCTGCAAAATACCCATATTTTTGACAATTATAACATTGGATCCTCTTTTTATCAAACTTCTTCTTGCCAGATGGTTTCTTTCTTTTATTATCACTATTTTGCTGACTTCTTGAACCTTTAGCCTCCTCATCTTGATCCTGTTTTTGGTGCCATTTTGAATTGCCCTTCCACTTCTTGTGTTTTACTCCATCTTGATTGGACTTCTTGCTGATATGAGCTTGCAGTGCTTGTGTTTGTGTGTGTGCCTAATCTCTTTCTTTTACCCTTAACTCATGAGCTTCTAGGGAGCTTTGCAGATCTTCCAACTTCATTTTATCAAGATTCTTTGATTCTTCAATCGCCACCACTATGTGATCGTATCGTTGTGTTAGTGTCCTCAAAATCTTTTCAATGATCACCACCTCAGTCATCACTTCTCCATTGGATTTCATCTGATTGGTGACTGTCTGCACTCGATTGAAATAGTCAGCCACATTCTCATTATTCTCCATTTATAGTAACTCATACTTTCTTCTTAGCATTTGAAGTATGATCTTCTTGGTTTTTTCACCACCCGTGTAATACTTCACCAAGATATCTCATGCCTCTTTTCATGTAGATACCTTTGAGATCCTTTCAAAATTGTTTAAATCCACACTTTATTGGATGTAAAACAATGCCTTGCAATATCTTTTCTTGCAATCTTTGAAAGTTGTTTGTTGTCTTTCTGTAGGATTCGCTCCCAGTTGTTCATAACCTTCTTGGACAATCTCAAACACTTCTTGAGCTCCCAACAACGACTTCATTGGTGCATTCCATCTCTCCCAGTTCTTCCCATCCAGAATTGGTAGATTTGATGGAAACCCTCCTCCATTCAATTCTTTTCTCTCTTTCACTCACACTTGTGTTTCCCAATTTTCATTCTCCCTCACACTTGCACTCGGGTTTCCCAAGATTTATAACCCAGACTCTTGATGCCAATTGTTGGAACAGGTTGTATATTTGAGAGGAATTGAAAATGAGAAGAAAAAAAAAATAAAGTTCAGAAAACAAATATTGATTAACAGTTTTGACAGTCTAGAGAATGATCAGTCAAACAGTACAGATTGTACTTGGTTTTGAAGACTTTTATAGAAGCAGTTTTTTACTGAATCAGTTACAACAAACTTCTAATCATATTACAACTTCTAACCATGTTACAAATCAATTTAAATTACATTTAACATAAACTAGTTCAACCAAAACATATGTTTTGTGTAAGACCCATAATTTTAAAGTACCATTTATATATTTTTGGTGTATTTTGGATTTTGGCTCGGAGGCTTTTAAGCCAAAGTTAATAATATTTTGGAGTTTTATAATCAAAAAGATATTTTGATGCCAATTTAAATTTCTCGTCGATAAATAAATTAAAATTAACTGCGGTGAATCCTTTACGGATAATTCAATGCGTTTCGGGTGAAACGGTAATTTAACAAATATCTAGATTTGTGAGATATTTGTTAAGTTATATTTATTATCTATATATGTTTGTTTGGAGGGAAAAAGAAAGGAAAACTAGAAGGAAGGAAAAGGAAAAGAAAATAGTATAAAAGGAAGGAAGGAAAAAGGAAGAAAGGAAAAACAAAGGAAAGAAAAAGAAAGGAAGGAAAATTGGAAAATTCCATCGTCTTCTTCCTCACCCGTGGCCAATTTCTCTCCTTCTCCCATTTTTCATTTTCGTTGCTTTCTTTTCTTCAAAACTAGTGACCCAAGTTTGGGTGAGTGCTAGAACAAAGATTTCGCAACTCCACTCTTCCTCTTTGATTCGAAAACAAAGAAAAACGGTATTTGAGATTCAAAAACAAACCCCTCCGTTTCTTCTAGATCCAAGCTTCATTTCGCGAAGAGTTAGAAGGGAAAGTTGCTCACTACCACGCTACGGTGCTAGGGGGCCAATTTGGAGGCGACGTTGCGAGCGAAGATTTTTACCGGATTTGCTCACGGTACCGGAAACGCACGTTAGAGCTAACTAGGGCCTTATCTAGGGCCTTATTTTAGTTTGCATTTAGGGACTTGTCTGTGGTTGTGTGGAAACGAATTTTGTTAGGATTGGAGTATTGTTTTGGGAAAAATGAATTTACCTCACGTATGTATGAGTTTGAATAAATGAAATTTATTACGTTTGATTTGTGTTCATCGTATTTGGCATGTTCATACTTGATGTTTGTTGATTGATGTGTTTTGGTGTGAATTATGAATTGAATGTGAGAATTTGTTTGAGTTTGTTTTGTGTGGAATTTGAGAAAAACCATTAAGTTAAATGAGTATTAAGAATGGGGAATCTCTTAATGTCTTGTTTACTTAATGTGTGTTTGTTTGTGAAAAATTGTTAAGTTAACTGGGTGTTGAGAATGGGGAATCTCTTAATGTCTCGGTTACTTAACATTTGTTTTTGAAAATCGTTTAAGTTAACTGGGCGTTAAGAATGGGGAATCTCTTAATGTCTCGGTTACTTAATATTTGTTTTTGAAAATCGTTTAAGTTAACTGGGCGTTAAGAATGGGGAATCTCTTAATGTCTCGGTTACTTAATATTTGTTTTTGAAAATCGTTTAAGTTAACTAGGCGTTAAGAATGGGGAATCTCTTAATGTCTCGGTTACTTAATATTTGTTTTTGAAAATCGTTTAAGTTAACTAGGCGTTAAGAATGGGGAATCTCTTAATGTCTCGGTTACTTAACATTTTGTTTTGAAAACCGTTTAAGTTAACTGGACGTTAAGGAGGGGGAATCTCTTAATGTCTCGGTTACTTAACATTTTGTTTTGAAAACCGTTTAAGTTAACTGGACGTTAAGGAGGGGGAATCTCTTAATGTCTCGGTTACTTAACATTTTGTTTTGAAAACCGTTTAAGTTAACTGGACGTTAAGGAGGGGGAATCTCTTAATGTCTCGGTTACTTAATATTTGTTTTTGAAAATCGTTTAAGTTAACTGGGCGTTAAGAATGGGGAATCTCTTAATGTCTCGGTTACTTAATATTTGTTTTTGAAAATCGTTTAAGTTAACTGGGCGTTAAGAATAGGGAATCTCTTAATGTCTTGGTTACTTAATATTTGTTTGGAAAATCGTTTAAGTTAAATAAGTATTGAGAATGGGGAATCTCTTAATGACTTATTTACTGAATGTTTTGTTTTGAAAATCGTTAAGTTAAATGAGAATTAAGAATGGGGAATCTCTTAATGACTTATTTACTGAATGTTTTGTCTTGAAAATCGTTAAGTTAAATGAGAATTAAGAATGGGGAATCTCTTAATGACTTATTTACTGAATGTTTTGTTTTGAAAATCGTTAAGTTAAATGAGAATTAAGAATGGGGAATCTCTTAATGTCTCGTTTACTTATGTGACTCGGGATAGGTGGCACCTCGGTAAACAGTACGGACCCGGGATAGGTAGTACGTTTACAATTTACGTTCCTGCGGGAATTGCGTTTGTCCGTGAGAGACTGCGCAGGGGTTTGTCCGTGAGAGACTACGCCCTGGTTTAAGTTAGATGAGAATTAAGAATGGGGAATCTCTTAATGTCTCGTTTACTTATGTGTGTTTTGGTAAATCGTGCAGACCCGTGATAGGCGGCACCTTGGTAAACGGTACGGGCCCGTGATAGGCAGTACGTTTACGATTTACGTTTGGTAAGTTGTGCAGACCCGGGATAGGTGGCACCTCGGTAAACGGTACGGACCCCGTGATAGGTAGTACGTTTACGACTTACGTTCCTGAGGGAATTGTGTTTGTCCGTGAGAGACTGCACAGGTGTTTGTCCGTGAGAGACTACACCCTGTTAACTTGTGAATTGTTGGTTCATTTGGTATGTGTAGTAATTACGTTAAAAATGTTAAGTGTTATGTTTTGGAATTTGGTGATAACATATTTGTTTGCAATACCATTTCGAAACCCATGATGTTGTAGTAATTGTGTTATAAGTGCTAAATGTTATGTGTTGGAATTATGTATGAATGTGATTGAGTTAGTTAATGTGATTGAGTTAGTTTATGAATTTTTGAAAGAATACACAGGGAAATCGATTTCCCAATCGATTGGATGGGTAAACAGGGGCTTGGCCAAATTGACAAAATCGATTAGCCAATCGATTTCGTAATCAGTTTTCAAAAATCCTTTAAGAAATCGATTGCCCAATCGATTGGGCCTTAAGTCAGAGACTCCGCCATATTCGACCAAATCGATTTGGAAATCGATTGGCTTAAAACCTGGGGCTCGGTACTCATTCAATCGATTTCCCAATCGATTGAATCAAGCCAGAGTTCAAAATTTCACTAAGAACCTTCAGGCAATCGATTTGGAAATCGATTGGCATTAAGTCAGGGGATCAGTTATCCTGTCAATCGATTGGCCAATCGATTGAATTAAGCCAGGATTCTGTTTTCATCAAAATCCTTCACCCAATCGATTGCCTAATCGATTGGATCAGTGAAAATCCTCAGTTTTAGTTGTATGATTGATTGCTCATGAATCTATCCATGTCTTGATTTGTTATGTTATAATTAGGGGATTGAGAACCTCATTTTGCTTTCATTTTTAATTGGCAAGTATTGTATTGAACCTTTCGCATATTGGAAACCCTGTTAAGGTGCATGCTTAGTTGAAAAGTTATTTTAGCATTTAAAACTTAAATGTTATGTGTTAACTGTTATTTTCGGTTGGTGACCTTTACAATTATTGTGGAAATCTGGGCTTTGCCCTCAGATGAGAGTCAGGACGATCTTACCGGTTCGTACCCTACGGACGGAAATGGAGATGGGAACGCTTGACTGCAGCTACGATAGGGGGATCTCACGGGGCGCGTGGAGATCAGTCAGGGTGTTTAGTTGTTTTGTAAAATGATCAGACTAGGTTGTCACAGAGGGAACAGATGTCTTTCTTTTGTATTGCATTTATTTTAAAATGGAAGACTGTACCTATACTAATATTGTCAGCTTGACATGTTATTTTCGATGGGTTACATGTACCATTTGTTGTTGGGTAAATGGTTTGGATTTATAATTGGAGTAACTTTTCCGCTGCCTGTAAATTATAATGACTCAATTATTTATCCAAAGGCATTTCTTTATTTATTTCTCTGCTTTATTTTAAATTCTTTTGAAAAAAAAAATATACCCTCGCTTTGAAAAACGGGGTGTTACATTGTGGTATCAGAGCTTTGGTTTGGTTTTCTTTGGGGGCTGTGGAACCTTGGTTATAGATTGTAGGTCAACCTATAGGTTGAGAGTTGTTATCTGATCATGTGTCGGTTTAGGTGGTTTAAGTTGTCAAGTTCATAATTTTATTATGTGCTGATGTGGTCGGAAGTTATTCTTAGAATTATTGAAGTAGTGTTAAGACTCTACTTGATGATGGTTTTATAGGGAAACCATGCTGCCAAGGAGGAATGACGTTCCGAGAACCAATGCCAGTAGGAATGATCGAATGGCGGAGGCTATGAATAACATGGCTGCTTCTGTTGCTGCACAGACTGCTGCCAAGACTCAACGCGATCTCGAAAAGAGAGGAAGAGAGATCCGTGCTGCAAAGTCAAGAGGATTAAAAGACTTTCGTCGTTACAATCCTCCCAAGTTTGAGGGGACTGAGAATTCAGAGAAAGCAAATCAATGGATCCAAGAAGTGGAGAAGATCTTCGAAATGATTAACTGTCAGGCGGGAGTGAGGGTCAACTATGCCACTTATATGCTACTAGGAGATGCTGAGTACTGGTGGAGGAGTACAAGGTCGTTGATGAGATCAGCTCACGAGGAGGTGAACTGGGAATCTTTCAAAGGGAAGTTTTTCGACAAATACTTCCCGATGAGTACCAGGACTAGACTGGGTGATGATTTCCTGAAACTACATCAGGGGAACATGACCGTGGGCGAATATGCTGCTAAGTTTGAATCACTATCAAGGCATTTCAGATTTTTCCGTGAAGAGATTGACGAGCCATTCTTCTGTCATCGTTTCCAAGACGGACTAAAGTATGAGATTCAAGACTTTGTCTTACCCTTGGGAATTCAACGTTTCCAGGTTCTTGTGGAAAAATGTAGAGAAGTTGAGGATATGAAGAATAAGAGAGCTAGCCGAGGAGGGAATTTTAACTCAGGAGGACCTAGTCGGGCGAAGTATCAGAACAAGGGAAAACAGGTTGCTAAATCTTATAATCGACCACATGATAACAATGGGGGACGGGATAACCCAGGGAACCAAGACCTTGAGAGGCAAGTGGGACAAGGTATACGATGTTTCCGATGTGGAGAAGAAGGACATTATGCTTATGCTTGTACCTTTAACAGTACTACTTGCTACAATTGCCATAAACCAGGGCACTTTGCAAGGAATTGCGAGGCTCCGAAGGTGGAACCAATGGTGGATGTAGCTAGGATTACTCTTCCTACTGCTAGAGGACAGGTGTATTGCGTCGGCGCTGAAGTTGGAAATTTATCTAGCGATCTGATTCAATATGACTGTGCGATTACAGGTAACCTCCTAACTACACTTTCTGATTCGGGGGCAACCCATTCCTTCATTGCTATGGATTATGTAAATTGTTTGAAGTTGTCCATGTCTACTTTACTGCTAAGACTTTGACAGTAAATTATGCATGTTTACTTGTCAAATAACCATTCAGAATAGGGACTTCGCGATTAATTTGATTGTTTACCTCTACATTAACCCAAGATCATTCTTGGTATGGATGGGAAACCCTATCTTTAGGTAATGATACATTGTACTCAATGTGTCGAC
>NC_021161.2:31043963-31048084 GCF_000331145.2 Cicer arietinum
ATCTCACGGGGCGCGTGGAGATTAGTCAGGGTGTTTAGTTGTGTTGTAAAATGATCAGATTAGGTTGACATAGAGGGGTCAGATGTCTTTCTTTTGTATTGCATTTATTTTAAAATGGAAGACTGTACCTATACTAATATTGTCAGCTTGACATGTTATTTTCGATGGGTTACATGTACCATTTGTTGTTGGGTAAATGGTTTGGATTTATAATTGGAGTAACTTTTCCGCTGCCTGTAAATTATAATGACTCAATTATTTATCCAAAGGCATTTCTTTATTTATTTCTCTGCTTTATTTTAAATTCTTTTGAAAAAAAATATACCCTCGCTTTGAAAAACGGGGTGTTACATTGTGGTATCAGAGCATAGGTTTGGTTTTCTTTGGGGGCTGTGGAACCTTGGTTATAGATTGTAGGTCAACCTATAGGTTGAGAGTTGTTATCTGATCATGTGTCGGTTTAGGTGGTTTGAGTTGTCAAGTTCATAATAATTATTATGTGCGGTTGTGGTCGGAAGTTATTCTTAGAATTATTGAAGTAGTGTTAAGACTCTACTTGATGATGGTTTTATAGGGAAACCATGCTGCCAAGGAGGAATGACGTTCCGAGAACCAATGCCAGTAGGAATGATCGAATGGCGGAGGCTATGAATAACATGGCTGCTTCTGTTGCTGCACAGACTGCTGCCAAGACTCAACGTGATCTCGAAAAGAGGGGAAGAGAGATCCGTGCTGCAGAGTCAAGAGGATTAAAAGACTTTCGTCGTTACAATCCTCCCAAGTTTGAGGGGACTGAGAATTCAGAGAAAGCAAATCAATGGATCCAAGAAGTGGAGAAGATCTTCGAAATGATTAACTGTCAGGCGGGAGTGAGGGTCAACTATGCCACTTATATGCTACTAGGAGATGCTGAGTACTGGTGGAGGAGTACAAGGTTGTTGATGAGATCAGCTCACGAGGAGGTGAACTGGGAATCTTTCAAAGGGAAGTTTTTCGACAAATACTTCCCGATGAGTACCAGGACTAGACTGGGTGATGATTTCCTGAAACTACATCAGGGGGACATGACCGTGGGCGAATATGCTGCTAAGTTTGAATCACTATCAAGGCATTTCAGATTTTTCCGTGAAGAGATTGACGAGCCGTTCTTGTGTCATCGTTTCCAAGACGGACTAAAGTATGAGATTCAAGACTTTGTCTTACCCTTGGGAATTCAACGTTTCCAGGTTCTTGTGGAAAAATGTAGAGAAGTTGAGGATATGAAGAATAAGAGAGCTAGCCGAGGAGGGAATTTTAACTCAGGAGGACCTAGTCGGGCGAAGTATCAGAACAAGGGAAAACAGGTTGCTAAATCTTATAATCGACCACATGATAACAACGGGGGACAGAATAACCCAGGGAACCAAGACTTTGGGAGGCAAGTGGGACAAGGTATACGATGTTTCCGATGTGGAGAAGAGGGACATTATGCTTATGCTTGTACCTTTGACCGTACTACTTGCTACAATTGCCATAAACCAGGGCACTTTGCAAGGAATTGCAAGACTCCGAAGGTGGAACCAATGGTGAATGTAGCTAGGATTACTCTTCCTACTGCTAGAGGATAGGTGTATTGCGTCGGCGCTGAAGTTGGAAATTTATCTAGCGATCTGATTCAATATGACTGTGCGATTACAGGTAACCCCCTAACTACACTTTCTGATTCGGGGGCAACCCATTCCTTCATTGCTATGGATTATGTAAATCGTTTGAAGTTGTCCGTGTCTGCTTTACTGCTAAGACTTTGACAGAAAATTAGGCATGTTTACTTTGTCAAATAACCATTCAAAATAGGGACTTCTCGATTAATTTGATTGTTTACCTCTACAATGAACCAAGATCATTCTTGTTATGGATGAGAAGCCCTATCATTAGGTAATGATACATTGTACTCAATGTGTCGGCGTCATACTTAGTGTTTAGGTTCGGTACTAGATGGATGTTCCGTACAAGGTGGAACATCAGCGACCTGTTGGGGTGTTGCAACCTTTAGAGCCGTGATCCGAAGTTCACATCGCATTTTTGGGGAGCATTGCACGAAGCGTTGGGAACGAAGCTACGATTGAGTTCAGCTTACCATCCACAAACAGACGGACAGACTGAAAGGACGAATCAGTCCTTGGAAGATCTGTTGAGAACATGTGTATTAGATGATAGAGGAAGTTGGTACGACGTGCTTCCGTTGATTGAGTTCACCTACAACAATAGTTTCCGCGCAAGTATTGGAATGGCACCATATGAAGCTTTATATGGACGCAAGTGCCAAACGCCCTTGTGTTGGTATAAAGACGGTGAGAATATAATTGTTGGACCAGAGATGGTGCAACAGACCACATCTAAAGTAAGGAAGATCAAGGAGAAAATGAAGACTTCACAAGATCACCAGAAGAGTTACGCGGACAAGCGTCGCAGACTTTTGGAATTCGAACAGGGTGACCATGTATTTCTGAGAGTCACACCTACTACTGGAGTAGGTAGAGCCTTGAAATCGAAGAAGTTGACTCCGAAATTCATTGGACCATATCAAATTTCTGCACGAATTGGGCCGGTTGCTTATCCGATTACATTACCTCCGATACTGTCCAATATTCATGATGTGTTTCATGTGTCACAGTTGAGGAAATATCTCGCAGATCCATCTCACGTGATCAAACCAGACGCAATCCAGCTAAAGGATAACCTGTCGTTCGAAGTACCACCCGTGAGAATTGATGACAGGAAGATTAAGCGGTTGAGGACCAAGGATGTTTCGTTGGTCAAGGTGATCTGGAACCCAATTACTGGAGATGCGACTTGGGAACTGGAGAGCAAGATGAGAGAACAACACCCAGAGTTATTTATCGATGCATAGTTTCGAGGACGAAACTAATTTTAGGGTGGGGAGTAATGTAAGACCCATAATTTTAAAGTACCATTTATGTATTTTTGGTGTATTTTGGATTTTGGCTCGGAGGCTTTTAAGCCAAAGTTAATAATATTTTGGAGTTTTATAATCAAAAAGATATTTTGATGCCAATTTAAATTTCTCGTCGATAAATAAATTGAAATTAACTGCGGTGAATCCTTTACGGATAATTCAATGCGTTTCGGGTGAAACGGTAATTTAAAAAATATCTAGATTTTTGTGATATTTGTTAAATTATATTTATTATCTATATATGTTTGTTTGGAGGGAAAAAGAAAGGAAAACTGGAAGGAATGAAAAGGAAAAGAAAATAGTATAAAAGGAAGGAAGGAAAAAGGAAGAAAGGAAAACCAAAGGAAAGAAAAAGAAAGGAAGGAAAATTGGAAAATTTCATCGTCTTCTTCCTCTCCCGCGGCCAATTTCTCTCCTTCTCCCATTTTTCATTTTCGTTGCTTTCTTTTCTTCAAAACTAGTGACCCAAGGTTGGGTGAGTGCTAGAACAAAGATTTCGCAACTCCACTCTTCCTCTTTGATTCGAAAACAAAGAAAAACGGTATTTGAGATTCAAAAACAAACCCCTACGTTTCTTCTATATCCAAGCTTCATTTCGCGAAGAGTTAGAAGGGAAAGTTGTTCACTACCACGCTACGGTGCTAGGGGACCAATTTGGAGGCGACGTTGCGAGCGGAGATTTTTACCGGATTTGCTCGCGGTACCGGAAACGCACGTTAGAGCTAACGCGAAGGTAAGGACTCCTTCCAAACTTTTAGTTTGCATTTAGGGACTTGTCTGTGGTTGTGTGGAAACGAATTTTGTTAGGATTGGAGTATTGTTTTGGGAAAAATGAATTTACCTCACGTATGTATGAGTTTGAATAAATGAAATTTATTACGTTTGATTTGCGTTCATCGTATTTGGCATGTTCATACTTGATGTTTGTTGATTGATGTGTTTTGGTGTGAATTATGAATTGAATGTGAGAACTTGTTTGAGTTTGTTTTGTGTGGAATTTGAGAAAAAACCATTAAGTTAAATGAGTATTAAGAATGGGGAATCTCTTAATGTCTTGTTTACTTAATGTGTGTTTGTTTGTGAAAAATTGTTAAGTTAACTGGGCGTTGAGAATGGGGAATCTCTTAATGTCTAGGTTACTTAACATTTGTTTTTGAAAATCGTT
>NC_021161.2:31049969-31124077 GCF_000331145.2 Cicer arietinum
TCAGTGAAAATCCTCAGTTTTAGTTGTATGATTGATTGCTCATGAATCTATCCATGTCTTGATTTGTTATGTTATAATTAGGGGATTGAGAACCTCATTTTGCTTTCATTTTTAATTGGCAAGTATTGTATTGAACCTTTCGCATATTGGAAACCCTGTTAAGGTGCATGCTTAGTTGAAAAGTTATTTTAGCATTTAAAACTTAAATGTTATGTGTTAACTGTTATTTTCGGTTGGTGACCTTTACAATTATTGTGGAAATCTGGGCTTTGCCCTCAGATGAGAGTCAGGACGATCCTACCGATTTGTACCCTACGGACGGGAATGGAGATGGGAACGCTTGACTGCAGCTACGTTAGGAGGATCTCACGGGGCGCGTGGAGATTACTCAGGGTGTTTAGTTGTGTTGAAATATGATCAGATTAGGTTGACATAGAGGGATCAGATGTCTTTTTTTTGTATTGTATTTATTTTAAAATGGAAGACTGTACCTATATTAATATTGTCAGCTTGACATGTTATTTTCGATGGGTTACATGTACCATTTGTTGTTGTGTAAATGGTTTGGATTTATAATTGGAGTAACTTTTCCGCTGCTTGTAAATTATAATGACTCAATTATTTATCCAAAGGCATTTCTTTATTTATTTCTCTGCTTTATTTTAAATTCTTTTGAAAAAAAAATATACCCTCGCTTAGAAAAACAGAGTGTTACATTTTGTCCCAATATTCACTATGCATCTCTACTAAAAAGTTGGTCATGTTGAAAAGGAAAAACCAAAGTGCAGCAATGGCCATCTGTCATAAGTGCAGTAAGGAATATAGCGATCATGAACGCTTTAATATGCTATACACAAACATTTTTATTTATTTTTTGTTATCTTGTTCTCCTATTCTCTTCTTTTTCTCACAACCAAGCATCTTTCATTCTCCTCTTCGTTTTGCATCTACACATTCTAAAATCTAAATTATTTTGCGTTTTTATATTTGAGATTTGAGAGATAACACTGGGTTTTTAAAAAAAAATGGAAATTGGGCTTGTTTGATTCACATCCTAAAAACTCTATTTTAATATTTTAAAATTTAAAAACTAAAAACCTTGTTTGGATTACTTGTTTTTAAAAACTGTTTTGTAAAACTATTTTTAATATTATACTTTTTAAAACTATAAAAGCAAAACAGATAAATTGTGTTTTACTTTTCATTTTTCAGTTTGTTTAGCTCTCTAGTCAAAAACTGTTTTAAAAATTAAAGTTGCCAAACAAATTTTTTTTTAAATTTTCTTTTTAAAGACATTTTCTAAAATTTATTCATAAAATAGTTTTCAAAAATAAAACACAGTCAAACTAAGCCCTAAGTAACTCTGCCTGTTGGATTCAATTTTTGAGTTCCAATCCCGATTAGACTGATCACCTGATTTTCATAAAAACCACTAGCAATCTTAGTTTACATATGAAACAAGTTGAACCCGTTAATCCAGTCCAATTTTTTTTTCATTGTCCGATTGATTTTCATCGTGCAACACAAGTAGGGCCAACAAGGCAATTTTATTATAGTCTTTCAAAATTTATAATAATAATTTAATAAAATTATTAAATATTTTATTTAAAATTATATTTTAGAATAAAAACTATTTATTAATTTAACATTTATTAAAAAATATTAATTTTGGAAAATATTTTATTAATTTCAAATTTGAAAATATGAAAGTTTTTTATTAATTATAAAACATTTTTAAGATTTTTTTATTAAGTAAAATTTTAACTTTTTTAGAAATCTAAACTATTTATTAGTTGAAAATTTTATCATGTACCTCTTATATTTATACTCTTACTTTACATTTTATACAAATTATATATTTTATCACATCTCTTTAGTTTCGAAAAATTTGAAATTCTTTTTTATAAAATTCATGTGTTTTAAAACATTTGAACTTTAAATGTTTCATACTTTTTCTTAAATTTGTTGGGTCAGAATTTTTTTTTTTTTTCATCTTTGTGTACTTATTTTCAACACTATTTGTTGTAACGGAAAATTTATTTCAAATTTTTTATTTTAAAAAATTTGAATTTTATATATATCAAAAATTCAATTTTTTTAAAAAAGATGTGTTTGGAAATTTATTTTAAAATTTTTCTTAAATTTATTAAAATAAAATAAATTAGTTTTTTCAAATAAAATAAATAATTCAGGGAAAAAGTTTTCTTAGCAGTTTTACTCTGACCCTTAGATCAGTTATACTGTAACACATACTAAAATGGGGACCTACCCACCCAGTCAGCAAAGTAGATCGGGTCAAATTTGACTGCTTTAGTTGCCACCCTTGTGCTTGAAACATATTTTTGCAACTTTTTTTTGCAATAAATTTTATGAACAAATTTCCAAACTACTTTTCACTGTATAATGTTAATGTTCGTGAAACATACGTTTGCGAAAATTCATTATAATTATTCATTTTTCATAAGGTAGACATCGTAAGAATATTATATTAAAATGTAGTTAGGGGCAATAATTACTTTATGAAAAAAATTGCGAACCAATTTCCAAACAACTTTTCACTGTATAGTAATAATAACCGGCTTTCCGTAAAAAAAAAAACCATAATAACCAGCTAATAGTCTAAATTGACGATAATCGAATCACAACATGCGAGTAGGATACTGAATAGAAAAAAAAATACAATTTAAAGCTAACACGATATATTGTCCATATTTAACATAAATAGGTAAAGAGAGGACAACATTAATAGGAAAGGGTGCATATGCCAAGTTATGCTTAATTTTCTGACTAGAAATATGTAAAAGCTGGGTAAGGACATGGAAAATGTAATCAATAGCTATTCTATGAGAATGTATTGATTGCAGTAGTGTCACTCCCTCTTTCTGAACATGACACTGAAAACTGAGAGAAACAGAGTACACCATAGAGAAGAAATTGGTGGTAGAAGAGGGTTAGGGGTATATCATCATTGCTAGATACCATATTATTCTCTGGCATGGGCCACTATGATTCCCATAGGCAAACACTCACATGTCACCAAATCCTTTTACCGTGTCCTCTTCTTTGATATTCCCCTACCCTCATAATAATCCCTTTTTCTCATCATTATTTTCTAATTTGATTTTCTTACATTTCCATAATAATAATAATAAGCTTTTTTTCTTTCTAAAAAGTAATCTTAAAAATAGAAATTTTACATTTCAAATAATAAGATTATTTTTAAAATTTAAAATTTAAAATTTAATATTTTATTTTCATGTCCGAATAGATTGTTGACATTTACTTAATAATAATAATAATAATAATAATAATAATAATAATAATAATAATAATAATAATAATGTTCTTAAGTTCTAATTCAACTAGTAATGATATTGTTAAGTTGAATATAATTTTTTCGATTAAAATTCAGGACTTCGCAGTTGTGTGTGTGAATTTCTTGTGGTATTTACTATTTTGTCTACAAAACAAAAAGATTAAAATATAATAATAATAATAATAATAATAGTAATAATAATAATAATAATAATAATAATAATAATAATAATAATAATAATTTGATACATTTGTTGAATACCCACTATCTCTTCTAATAGAAATACTTGCTTCCTATTATATGACTCTCTTTCCTATTTCAATTATATTTAAAAAAAAAAATTTATAATGCCACTGTAAAAAAATTTACATTATCGAAAAATATCATTTGTATGATTTTAACAAAAATTATGATTAAAGTCAAATATTTTAAATGATTTTAATATCTTTAGACTTTGAATTAGATTAAAGTTATTTCTCTCACTTTTGTTGGATTTTCTCTCAGCTTTCCTATTGGCGTGTGTATATTTCAAGTTAGTTAGTAATGTTTTGAAAGTTATTTGATGATTTCTGAAGAAAATGATGTATGGGTGCAAGCTAACCCAGTCAGTCAGTGAGTTCATGAGTCACCTCTTAGCAAGCTCATGAGTAACCAGTTTGTGAGCTCATGAGTCACCAATCAATCATATGGAGCTCATCGTCATGAGTTTGTCAGTTCATAGGCACGCGGACATTAGTCAGCTTGTCAACTTATATCCGCTAGTTAGTTAGTGATACTTAAAAGGTTGTTATGACAATTATGAGTCAGTTAGTTTGTTATCATTGGATGTATAAATACATGTGTTGATAATGTAGTTAGTAGTGAATCATCATATAAAATAAAATTTGATTTTGTTATAATTCAACATCTCTAAATTCTCTTCAATTACTTGTACTTCAATCACAAGAAACTATTTTTAGTTATAAGAAATTGGTACTAGAGCTTGGTTCGATCATAGGGTTAAATCAGAGGTGTGTGAGTTGATCAACAATGGCGTCATCAAGCTCGAATATTAATGGCAATTTCCTTGCGCATTTACGAGTTGTTGATAGGAAGAACTATGATAGGTGGATAGTTCAAATGAGGGTGATATTTCATAACAAGATATGCTTGATGTGGTGAAACATGGAACATTTGTGCTTGACAAGAATGCAATATAGGCAGAATTAATAATACAAAAGGAGAAGAGGAAGAAGGATAGAAAAGCTTTTTTTTTTTATCCATAAATGTGTGGATGCTAACATGAAGGTGAGTTGTTGCAGTTTACTCTACTAGCTGAATTACCTTGATTGAGCCACATTAGAAGAAGGCCATGATTGACGAGTTTCAATCAATAGAAAAGAATAATACATGAGAACTAGTGGAATTACCTATAAGGAAGAAGCCGATAGATGTGAAATGAGGTTACAAAACAAAGATAAGACCAAATGGTGAAGTTGGAAAATACAAAGGAAGATTGGTAACAAGATGTTTCCTACAAAGACATGGGTTGGATTACAATGAAGTATATGTACATGTGGCAAAAGTTGAGAGAATTAGGTTGATTTTTTCAATTGCTACTTGTAAAAAATGATTCATGTTTCAACTAGATGTTAAGTCAACTTTTTTGAATGGATCATTGAAGGGAAAGGTTTATGTGAGTCAATCACCAAGTTTTGAAATAAGGGGAACAAAAGAGAATGTGTACAAGTTGAAGAATGCTCTATGTGATTTGAAGCAAGCACCTAGAGCATGGAATAAAAGAATTGATGGGTTCCTAATTCATCAGAAGTTTGTAAAATGTATAAATGAGCATGCGATATACGACATGAGTTCAACAAATAAGCATAAGCTGATTGTATGCTTATATGTTGATGATATGTTGATAGTTGGGAGTTATGATTTGGAGTTTGAGATTTCAAGAAATGCATGATGAGTGAGTATGAGATGTCAGACCTTGGAGCTCTTGCATATTTCCTTGTGTTTACAACCAGCGGATTACTGGTACATTAAAGGAAATATGTAAAAGATTTCTTGAGAATTTTCAAAATTAAACAATGTAAGCCGCTTACAAACCAGTGGAGATAGGTTTGAAGTTCGTGACTGGTAGTGATGGAAAACTAATGGATTCAACTTTGTATAAGAAAATTGTTGGATCACTAAGATACTTATGTCATACAGGGCCATACATATTATAGCAAGGAGGATACTGAGGTATGTCAAAGGGACGAAGGACTTGAGAATTTTGTATGCTACCGATTAGAACAAGAAAATGCAAGAGGTGTATGGTTACTTTAACTCAGATTGGATTGAAGACAAATGAGATAGAAAGAGAAGTGCAACATATGTGTTTATTGTGGAGGCCCTAGTGTCATGGAGCTCAAAGGGGAAGTAATGACATTTGTCAAAATTGGTGAAATTTCATAGAAACACTAAAACGCTCACAACTTCTTCATAATTTATCAAGATTCAATTATGTTTGTTGTTGAACAACCGTATAATGAAGAGCTATAATCTAGTGTTTTACTCATTGTTGATAATTTATTCGGTAAGTCCTGAAAATATGATTTTCGTTCTATTTTTATATTCGTTCTCGAAAATCTTGCCCTAACCATTGTTCTTGTTCTTCATTCATTGTTTGAGTTCTAAATTTGAAATGATCATTGTCTTTCTTTCTTGATCATGAAAAATCATTATCGACTTGAAGACCCAAGGTCAATGTAAGATTAATCGATTTGTAAATTAGGTTTTGCGATCAAAATCCATTAATCAGGTATGAGATTTACTATGTACGAGAGATCATAATTCTTGCATATAAGATATATAACATGTGGATAATTGTACTAAATTATAAGTGTGTAATTGCATGATATATGTGCATGAATATATGTGTTGTTCATTGTTATTGTGTTAAATTGTATATTTGAGCCATGTAGTTCATGTGACTTGTGTATAATTGATGTTAGTATTGTTGTTAGGTAATCGTTATAATTGTTGTATGTTTATGTTGAGTTTTAAACCGTTTCTAGATTTTAAAATCAATTTTTAGGATAGCAGAAACTGATTTATGAAGTTAAAAATTGAGAATTTCTCTAACTGTTGTAGAATTAAATTTTAAGAATATAAAAAATTTATTTTTCGATGATTAAAAGTTAAATTTTTTTAATGATTAATAGGTGATCAATTATTAAACTTAATTAGCTATAGCTAATGGATTTATAAATTAATTAGATAACCCATAATGATGTTTGGTGATAGTTTAGTGAAACAATTAATTAGATTATGATTATAGTTATTTATTATGTAAGAGTTTAAGTAATATTATTTTATTAATTCTTTACATTAAGTGTATTGAGTTTAGTAGAGAATCAATAAATATTAATTATTACTAAAGATTAATTAATTATTTAGTAATTAAAAGTAACTTGGTGCGTTGACAAAGATGATGTATAAATATAATTATTAATGAATAAAAATAGACTTTAATTGTCACATTGTCAACATAAATTTTTTACATTATCACCACATCACTACCGTTGAAGTGAATGACTTTGGAGATAGTTTTAGAAAAAGTCAAATATCTCTACTCATTCAATGATTGTGTTTGAATGAGAATGCATATAAATTAAATCCATAATAATATATCTATGCCCATTCAATTAATGTATCAGAATAATATCTAGAGATGATGATATAATAATGTGAATGTTATGTTGTTGATCATATATCTATGTTTGTATCATTTGTTTGTTGATGGTGTTGATGTTGAGTTAAACTATTGTGAAATACGAGTCGCAACATGAGATAGATGTGTCAATTATGATAAGTTGATCCATTTGTAAATGAACTTAATTGGTAGTATGGGTTGAGTTTCGTTTGATGGTGATATTGTTGATAAATTGATATGTTGTAAATGATCTGAAGTTGTAGTATGAATTGAGTCTCACTTGAACGTGATGTATTTGATAATGTTTTTTATGTTTCTTTATAAAGGACATGTTAGAGTTAGTGCAAAATTCATTTTTTAGAGCAGACGACCGAGTTGAGGTCTTCGAGAACTAGTGCAAAATTCCCTTTTTAGGAAGAGTCATCCGAGTTAATAGTCAAATGAGTTAAAAGAGGAGGCAATGAGTATTTTGTTATTTATTGAAATATCTTTAAGCCGCTTCCCCGTATAGTCGATGTAACATGCTCATTAAGTTTCTTTGAATATATTTTTTTTGTTAGAGTTCTTTGAAGTTCCATTTTAAACTTTAAAATGTTACTAAATATTGCAATTACTAATTAGTATTAAAATCATTTCATGTCTCATGTCTAGAGTTGAGAAAATTGTGAGTTGTTTGACAAGAGGTAATACAAGAGAAACTAAAACAAAGGCAAAAATCAATTGGAGATTCAATAGTTGCACCTTCATCTTTACCATTGTGCCTTGAGAGGTGGAAGAGAGACTGATAAACATCATCATGAGAGTACACATTAGAAGACACACATCTTATTGTTGAAAAAATTGTATGTAAATGTATAATTAATAATCTGTAATTACAAAGTTGAGGCATAATAAGTCTAAATTATTTTTCTTTATATTTTATGTCGTAGGATTCTATTGTTGAAAAAACTTCTCAAGGTATCATTATTCCAAAAGGATGTACATATATAAATATATACATATAGAAGCCATTGTGTCATTTGAGCATCTTGGACGTGTTCGAGCGGTTGGTCGAGGTGTAGGGATTTGAGAATACATTGGATCCCATAACATTGTAAGCTTGATAGGCATACTCATGAAGTGCCTTATGTTGATGTGTATAAGTTGGGACCTTCTATACATATTCAACTATTAAATAATATTATGGTGAACGTGGTGGTTATCAAGGTGCTAGATGGAAATGTTCAAGTACCTATTCCCATTTATTAGGTGACAACAGTTGGTTAGACCCCCAACAATTTCATTAATAATCAAAATGACTTTTGCAAGTTGTTTCTAATAAGGTATTCATTATTTATGTCTTTCTCTAGTTTAACTTAAGACCACTTAAATATGTTGACTAATATATTTTTTTGATGGTTAAGGATGTTGATGTATCAAAGTAAGATGATAAACCACCCAAAAGGTCGGATTTTCAACTACATTCTATTGAAAAATTACTAATAATGGCAATAAAAATGTCACAACCTCTTGACTTTAAGTTGAAATATGGTGGGGTTGATTTTTTTTTTTCCTTCACGAGGAAGAATTAAATCGAAACCAACATGGATCTTTCCTATAGTAACTTGTTTACAAATGAAGAATTTTGTAACACCCCGTTTTTCAAAGCGAGGGTGTATTTTTTTTTTAAAAGTAATTGAAATAAAAAAGAGAATCAAGCAAAGTAATACCTTTGGATAAATAATTGAGTCATTAAAATTTACAAGCAGCGGAAAAAGTTTCTCAAATACATGCATCCAAAGTATTTAAACAACAACCAGAAGATACAAGGAACCCATTCAACTAAGATGTCGTACTGACAATAATAGTAACAGTACAGTCTTCCGGTTTAAAAATAAACGCAACCCAAAAGAAAGACATCCGTTCCCTCTGTGACAACCTAGTCTGATCATTTTACAAAACAACTAAACACCCTGAGTGATCTCCACGCGCCCCGTGAGATCCTCCTAATGTAGCTGCAGTCAAGCGTTCCCATCTCCATTCCCGTCCGTAGGGTACGAACCGGTAGGATCGTCCTGACTCTAATCTGAGGGCAAAGCCCAGATTTCCACAATAATTGTAAAGGTCACCAACCGAAAATAACAATTAACACATAACATTTAAGTTTTAAATGCTAAAAATAACTTTTCAACTAAGCATGCACCTTATCAGGATTTTCAATATGCGAAAAGTTCATACAATACTTTGCCAATTAAAAATGAAAGCAAAATGAAGTTCTCAATCCCCTAATAAAAACATTAACAAATCAAGACATGGATAAGTTAATGAGTAATCAAACATCTAACTCAAACTCAGGATTTTCACTGAGCCAATCGATTGGGATGAGTTTTTGCATGACCAAATCGATTTCTAAGTCGATTTTGTCAGTTTTGATGAGTCCCTGTGTTGCCAAATCGATTTCCAAATCGATTTTGGCAGTTTTGCTGAGTTCCTGCCTCTCTGCCAATCGATTTCCAAATCGATTTCTTAAAAGATTTTGAAAGATATATTTATACAATCGATTGGCAAATCGATTAGGTTAAAATAGTGAACTTCCTGCAACTCATCCAATCGATTGGGAAATCGATTTCCCTGTGTATTCTTTCAAAAATTCATAACTAACTCAATCACATTCATACATAATCTCAAATCCTAACACTTAGCACTGATAACGCAATCGCTACAACATCATTAGTTTCGAATTAGTATTGCAAGCAAACATGTTATCACCAAATTCCAAAACATAACACTTAACATTTATAACACAATTAATACAATATCATGGGTTTCAAAATGGTATTGCAATCCAACATGTTATCACCAAATTCCAAAACATAACACTTATAACACAATTACTACACATACCAAATGAACCAACAATTCACAATTTAACAGGGTGTAGTCTCTCACGGACAAACACCTGTGCAGTCTCTCACGGACAAACACAATTCCCTCAGGAACGTAAGTCGTAAACGTACCACCTATCACGGGTCAGTACTGTTTACCGAGGTGCCACCTATCCCGGGTCTGCACAACTTACCAAACGTAAATCGTAAACGTACTGCCTATCACGGACCCGTACCGTTTACCAAGGTGCCACCTATCACGGGTCTGCACGATTTACCAAAACACACATAAGTAAACGAGACATTAAGAGATTCCCCATTCTTAATTCCAAGACATTAAGAGATTCCCTATTCTTAACGCCCAGTTAACTTAAACGATTTTCAAAAACAAATATTAAGTAACCGAGACATTAAGAGATTCCCCATTCTTAACGCCCAGTTAACTTAAACGATTTTCAAAAACAAATATTAAGTAACCGAGACATTAAGAGATTCCCCATTCTTAACGCCCAGTTAACTTAAACGATTTTCAAAAACAAATATTAAGTAACCGAGACATTAAGAGATTCCCCATTCTTAACGCCCAGTTAACTTAAACGATTTTCAAAAACAAATATTAAGTAACCGAGACATTAAGAGATTCCCTATTCTTAACGCCCAGTTAACTTAAACGATTTTCAAAAACAAATATTAAGTAACCGAGACATTAAGAGATTCCCTATTCTTAACGCCCAGTTAACTTAAACGATTTTCAAAAACAAATATTAAGTAACCGAGACATTAAGAGATTCCCCATTCTTAACGCCTAGTTAACTTAAACGATTTTCAAAAACAAATATTAAGTAACCGAGACATTAAGAGATTCCCCATTCTTAACGCCCAGTTAACTTAAACGATTTTTCACAAACAAACACACATTAAGTAAACAAGACATTAAGAGATTCCCCATTCTTAATACTCATTTAACTTAATGGTTTTCAAATTCTACACAAAACAAACTCAAACAAATTCTCACATTCAATTCATAATTCACACCAAAACACATCAATCAACAAACATCAAGTATGAACATGCCAAATACGATGAACACAAATCAACATAATAAATTTCATTTATTCAAAATCTTACATACATGAGGTAAAATCATTTTTCCCAAAACAATACTCCAATCCTAACACAATTCGTTTCCACACAACCACAGATAAGGCCCTAGATGCAAACTAAAAGTTTGGAAGGAGCCCTTACCTTAACGTTAGCTCAAACGTGCGTTTCCGGCACCGTGAGTAAATCCGGTAAATTTTCCGCTCGCAACACCGCTTCCAAAACTGGTCCACTAGCGCCGTAGCACGGTAGTGAGCAACTTTCCCTTCTAACTCTTCGCGAAATGAAGCTTGGATCTAGAAGAAACGGAGGGGTTGGTGTTTGAATCTCAAATATCGTTTTTCTTTGTTTTCGAATCAAAGAGGAAGAGTGGAGTTGCGAAATCTTTGTTCTAGCACTCACCCAACCTTGGGTCACTAGTTTTGAAGAAAAGAAAGCAACGAAATGAAAATGGGAGAAGGAGGGAAAATGGGTCACACACGCAGGGAGAGGAAGAAGATGAAGTTTTGGATTTTCTTTCCTTCCTTTTTCCTTTCTTTGTTTTTCCTTCCTTTCTATTTTCCTTTCTTTCTATTCTCTCCAAGCAAACATATATATATATATATATTAATTATAACTTAACAAATATCTCAAAATATCTAGATATTTGTTAAATTACCATTTCACCCGTAACGCATTAAATTCTCCGTAAATGATTTACCGCACTTAATTTAAATTTATTTATCGACGAGTAATTTTAAATGGTATCAAAATAACTTTTTGGATCCTATAAACTCCATAATATTATTAACTTTGGCTAAAAACCTCCGAGCCAAAATCCAAAACATATAAAATACATAAAGTGTACTTTAAAATTATGGGTCTTACAAATTTCTTGTATATATAATTTATAAAATTTTTATACATAACAGTTATTTAAGATAATATGTATCAAATTTTAGAGTCCAACACAACTTTCAAATTATGAATGTTACTACTATGTTGAACAATGTAACAATTGGTATTGTTTATTCATGGATGAACGTAACATTGGATGTTTTAAACAAGTTGTATTAATTGTGTTATTTTTTATGTTGATATGATAATTTTTTGGCATAATTGTTCATGCGATCCCTTAACTTAATTTTCAGGTACCATTTCAATCTTTTATCTTTTTTTTTTTTTTTTTACTTTCTAGATTTAGTCTTTTATTTAATTTTAAGTAATAATTTGATCATTTATATCTTAAAATGTCAACAATGTTACCCTTTCTTTACAAAAACTTAGAAAATTCATCAAAATCTTCAAACAAAACCCATAAAATTCAATATCAATATCAAGAAAATTCATATATTCATCAAATGCATAACTCAAATATTCAAATAAACTCATATTTTCATCTCCAACAGCATCAAATTCATCAAATAAAGAATGAAAATATGAGTTTATTTGAAGATTTGAGTTATGAATTTGATGAAATTTGCATTATATTGAAGATGATAATTAATTTTATGGGTTTTGTTTGAAAGTTTTGATGAATTTTTTGACTTTTTGTAAATAAATGATAACATTGTTGACATTTTAATACATAAAGGATCAAATTGTTACTTTAAATTACAAAAAAAGACTAAATTGAAAGAAAAGAAAATGAATAAATGATTAAAGTGTTATATGAAATTAAGTTAAGGGACCGCAAGAGTAATTATGCCTGATTTTTTTTTTTTTAAATTGTCGTTTAGATATATGATGACTCGAATGAATTTTGTAAGGATGAACTTCAATATGTTCATGAATGTTGTGTAAAATTTGAATGGAACTTATGAATGCAAATGACAATGCTTGAATATAGTTGTATGCTTGAATTATATGATTTTGTCACATTGTTTTTTTATAGTGATTTGGTAGCATTTTTTTTAATGAATTATTATCATGTTATTTTGGTTATTAGATATTTATGAAGTTACGGTTACATGAAAAAAATTCTGGTACAAAATTTGATAGGCTTAATTGCAGTTTTGGTCCCCCTATTTTAACCGAATCGCAAAAGTAGTTCCTCCATTTTATTTCTCACCAGTTTTGATCCCCCAAACAGAATTTTGGCCCAAAACTTGATGAAATTTCATTTTTTTTTTTGCGTTTATTTAAGTCACACATGCCTCAAGATCTCGTGGTGCAACAATTGTACCTGAAATCTATGATTATAAATGGTGTGGTGTGACTTGAAAAAATGAAACTTCATCAAGTTTTGGACCAAAATCTGTTTGGGAGACCAAAACTGGGGGACAACTTTTGCGATTCAGCTAAAATAGGGGGACCAAAACTGCAATTAAGCCAATTTGATATGTAGGGAGGAAAAAAACAAAAAAAAGAAAATTATAAAAAAAGAAATTTAACTCAGTTATGCAAATAACCAATTTGGCATATATTTTAGGCACAGTTATTCTTGCGGTCTCTTAACTTAATTTTAGATAACACTTCAGTCTTTTATATTATTTTTTCTCGATTTGGTCCTTTATTAAATTTTATTACAAATATTCTAAAATATAAAGAATGAAAATATTAGGTTTTTTGAATATTTGAGTTATCAATTTTATGAAATTTGCATTATATTGAAGATGATAATTAATTTTATGAGTCTTGTTTGAAAATTTTGATGAATTTTTGGAAAAATTTTGATAAAATTTTGTAAAAAAAATATAACATTTTAAAACATAAAAAATTAAATTATTTACTTAAAATTAAATAAAGAATCAAATCGAAAAAAGAAAATAAAAGATTGAAGTGTTATCTGAAATTAAGTTAAGGGACCGAATGAACAATTATGCCTATATTTTATTAACTCAAATATAAATATGAAACGAGTTAAAAAGATTTTGTTAAGTCAGATATGCATTTGAACCGACTTAACAACTCTATTTAAGATGTTTCATAAATGTAAATTTTTGTTATTTTATTTGGGTAAATGAAACTAAATTAATTAAAAGTCGTGTTAGGTTAGTTCACGGAACCGAGTAAATAAAAAATTATTTATTAAATTGATTGATGTTAGATCACGCTCATAATCGGGTTAAAATGTCGATTTTAACCAACTTAAAAAGGTCAAATTGCACTAGTGGGGGCATGTCAATAGAAAGGTCTTACGTGAAGGTAGGATCAATACCACTGGGATGTTCCAGTTATATAGTTATATATAGACACCTTATCAACTAGACTCTCTAGTTTACTAGACAAAAGGTAGCTTCTTTGTTTGCATTAACCTAGAGTAGCTGGATTCGTGTGTTGGAGATAATTGGTAATTAGGTAGCATTGCATCCTATTTGTACATGCATTAGAGGATTTACTAGAATATGTGTTATAATATATGAGGACTTATGTGATGATCATGTGTGATATATGTGTTTGATGATAAGTTAATCTAATTGAACTCTAATAATAATTGGTAGTAGATAAAAGAAGAACTATTCTATGTTGCTTGGGTTCTGTTATGCTCATTCTATATATTTTATATGCTTGCGTTGTGGTTCTCACTATAGAGACCAACATTTTTCATATGTGTTATGATGCACAGATCTTCTCGAAGATATCCCAGTGTGATATCAAGGGTTAAGAACTAACAATCCTTATATTCTAGTTACATTAGGTTATGACTAAGTGGCAAGGAGTTTTAGGATATTTTCATTACTATAAGTCTTTTCATAGTTTAATTGATACCCTTTACTAGTTTGATGTGTTTGAAATAAATAAAAGTTTTAAATTTTCACCAATTTTTCTTGTTTTGTACGTTTTTTCCGCAAATCTAGGTAAAATGTGCATAATTTGGTATCAGAACCTAGCCAATCCACATAATAGTAAGTCGTTGAGTCCGCGCATGTTTTCGCTTAGTGTGTTAGTTAGTTAGTTAATTTAGAATGACATGCATGCTATATGAATTTTGGTTCCTTAAGTTATTTTTTAGTTTTCCTTTGATCCCTTAAGTGTTTTTAGTTTCATTTTGGTCCCTTAAGTGTTTTTAGTTTCATTTTGGTCCCTTAAGTGTTTTTAGTTTCATTTTGGTCCCTTAAGTGTTTTTAGTTTCATTTTGGTCCCTTAAGTTAAAAACATTAGACACTTTGATCCCTCAAATTATTTTCGTTCAATTTTAGTCCCTTAAGTTAATAAAGTTAAAAAAATTGGTCCGTTAAGTTACAAAAATTTAACACTTTGATACTTTAAGTTACAATGTTAGATACTATTAGAAATGACTAAATTGTATAATATTTATAATCTAAAGGACCAAAACGTTTCACGATAGTAACTTAAAGGACTAAAATAAAACATAAATAACTTGATAAATCAAAATGTCTAAAGATTATAAATTAAGAAACTAAAATGAAACTAACGAAACGTAAGAGACCAAAGTGAAACATAAAAATAATTTACGGGGCCGAAAGTGAAATATATCCATTTAAATATTATGTACCTATGTCTTAATTGTTTTATTACTATGTGTTAATTGTTTTGGGTGGGAAGTGTTTGAATATGTGTGCACTTAATCTTTATTTCAATTATTTGATTTAAAAAATATAGTTATATATAAATTATATTATATTAATATATTTATATGTTTGTTGAATATTATTTGAATGATATTAAAATATGGAGATGTGATGAAATTTTTTGTATTTTAAATTTATTAAAAACATTATGATTGTACATATGCTATGTGTGATTTTAATGAAATGAAAATGTAAAGATTTGACCACAAATTTATGTTATAATTTTATAAAAAAAATGTGTTTGATATGTTGAGTGTTTATTATTATTATTATTATTATTATTATTATTATTATTATTATTATTATTATTATTATTATTATTATTATTATTATTATTATTATTATTATTATCGGATATTGTTATCGATAAATGAAAAGAATTAGCAACTCTGGTTAATTATTGAGATGGTTAATAATAATAAGATTTAATTGTAGTTTTAGTCCCCTTATTTTTACTAATTCACGAAATTGGTTTTTCTATTTTAAAAGTCGACAATTTTGGTCCCTCTATCTGAATTTTTAATTAAAAAATAATATCGTGAGATGTTTTAAATAATGTGGCATATGATGCGATGTATGATTAACATTCATGAAATTGGAATAAAATATCGTAAAAACTTAGCATTCAACTTTGAATTTGTTCATATTATTAATTTAATTAGTGACATATAAATAATTAATGCATCTAGATGACTCTATATCATAGAATTGTATGTCATATTATTAAAAATATATCAAATTGTCATTTTTTTATACGTTGAATAATTGATCATTAATTTAGATGAATTTGTGCTTGTTCACGAGATGGTAGTAATGTTGATTCAATTCATCGATTAAGTATTGTTTATTAATTGACAAATTCCCTCTAATTTTTAGAATTTATTTGAATTTTAATATAAAATAGATTTATAATCTTTGAAAGATTGATTTTCTTGTCTAAAGTCTAGAACTATTTGTATTTTGAACTAAAAAGGATTAATACTTTAGTTTGACCCTAATAATGAATTTTTGTCCCTAAAATTAATTTCAACATCACAAAACCAGATCGTCTATCTAAACGGAAGCTCAATTATTTGAACTCATTCTCTTCAATTAAGGATTAGAATTCAAGGGAAAACTCTAAAGTTCATTTCCCCTCTCATTTTTGTGAGTTGTAGTGAAGAATTTGAGGGCTGATCTTTGTTATTCATTGATCAAAAGAATGCTACTCCTAAATTCTTGAAACTTGAACTCGAATTCATCAATTGAATGTGAATGTGTGATTAATCATCATCATCCCTTTCTTTTTCTCTTCATCTGAACAACAAGTTATTCCACCATTTTTTCACTAATCAAGAATAATGTTTTTCATTATTCACATTTTAATTATGCCCAATTTTGTGAACCAGCACATTAATCACTATCTAGACTAAACATGTTGACATCACTCAAAACACTAAGTTTAAAACTAAAAATTAATTATTGAGCGTTGAAATATGTGACTTATATATGTTTGAATAATTATAGTAGATGTTTTGGGGTGATGATTAGTGTGATAATTTGTTATTGGTCAATTAGATGAACAAATTAAATACGTGGATTAATCTAATATATGTGTGGAAATTAATATATTAATTGATAAGATAAGGTAGAATAAGCAATTAGATGTATTAAACATTAATTGGTTAATTGATTAGATGATCAGAGTGCTGGCATTTTACTTGCAATGTAGAATAAAACCAAGAAAGAAGGAATGAATGAATTGAATAATGTGTATATTGTTTATTAAGATGTGTATGCTATTTATACATAGTCTCTATTGCTTTGTTTCTAACTAACTTCTTCTTAACTAACTAACTAAGTGGTTAGTTAGTTAGTTGATTACATACAATCAAACTAACTTGAATTACATAAAACTGAATAAGGAGAACGTTCTCCATTTTTCAGTCACAAATCAAGAACGTTCTTGGTTTCCAACACTTTCCCTTAATTCAAGTTTCTATGTGATTTTACACTTAGCAGTCTTCTTAGCTCTTCAATCTACTTGTTCTCAAGGCCTTGGTCATTATATCAGCCAGCTGAACTTCAGTTTGACAATAAATGAGCTTCAATTTGCTTCTTCCAACTTGATCTTTTAAGAAGTGAAACCATGTCTCAATGTGTTTGCTTCTTCCATGAGACACACGATTCTTTGCCAGATTTATTGCTGAAATATTGTCAAACAACAACGAAATTGGCCTGCAAATTTCAATCTTCAGCTCTATTATTAATGATTCCAACCATAATGCTTGGCAGGCTGCATAGCTGCCAGCAATGTACTCAACTTCACATGATGATAGTGCTATCACAGGTTGCTTCTTTGAGCTCCATGCTATTGGTGAATTCAAGAATTTGAACACATATCATGAAGTGCTCCTTCTTTCATTCTTGTCTCCACACCAATCTGAATTTGAATATCCTAATAAGTCTTCACCTTCACGTTTCAAATCTATTGCAAACATAATGCCATGCCCAATTGCGCCTTGAACATGTCTCATGATTCTCTTCACTGCCAGCCAATGAGAGAGCTTGGGTCTCTCCATGAATCTTCTTACCACTCCTAAAATATAGCAGATGTCAGGTCTTGTATTCCACGAGTATCTTAGGGAACCAACAACTTGTCTGAATAAGGTCGAATCAGCCAGCTCCTCTTCAATTTCCATTTCCAACTTTGTAGTGATCTCCATTGGAGTGGCTGCAGGATTGCAATCAGCCATATTGAATCATCTCAGGATTTCTCTAGCATACTTCTTTTGATGCGTCAGTAGACCTTCTTCAGTTTCAGCAAACTCCATTCCCATAAAGTAGTTCAATTTTCCCAAGTCTGTCATTTCGAACTCATCCTTCATGATTTTCTTGAATTCTGTAATTGCCTTGCTGCTGCTGCCAGTCACCAATAAGTCATCAACATATAGGCACAACAATATCATTTCAGATTCTCCATTCAGTGTGGAATGCTTTACATAAACTCCATATTCCACTGTGCATTTGATGAATCCAATGCCAATTAAAAAATGAATCAATTCACTTGTTCCAAGCTCTTGGTGCTTGCTTCAAACCATATAGAGCTTTCCTCAATATAAGTACTTTATTCTCCTTTCCCTTAATCACAAAACCTGGTGGTTGAGAGACATATACCTCTTCTTACAACCATCCATTCAGAAATGCAGATTTCACATCAAGCTGACACATTAGCCTGCCCCTAGCACATGCCACTGCTATCACAAGCCTAATTGTCTCAATTCTGGCCACTAGAGCAAACACTTCCAGAATAGTCTATGCCCGCTCTTTGTAGGAATCCCTTGGTAACCAATCTAGCTTTGTACTTAGCAATTGTTCCATCTGGATTCAACTTCAAGTTGTAGACCCATTTCACTCCAATCTGCTTCTGTTTTGGAGGCAAATCTGTCAAGTACCATGTTTGATTCTTCTCAATTTCATCGATCTCTTCCACCATTTCTTTCTTCCAGGGTCATTTCTTCAATGCCTCTTCAATATTTAAAGGTTCTGCATCAATAAATAAAGCAAAATGTACTAAATCTCCACTGCTGTCAACTTCACTGTCATTGTACACTTCAAATTCTTGTAAATGAGTTGGTGATTTTCTTGTTCTTCGAGATCTGCTTGATTCAACTATTTCTTCATCTCTACTTCAACTGGTGTGCTGCTCAATCTTTACTTACAAAGGGATGTGTAATGGTCGGTTTGTGCTGCTGGTTGCTTGCTCCCAGTCCCAATGTTGACTGCTGGCAATTTGCTTATGTTTCCAGTTCCAACTCTCATGTTTAACAATCTTGACATCCTTACTGACCACTACCTTGCCTATGATAGGATCAAACATTTTGTAGGCACCTCCTGGATGAAATCCTACCAAGATCATTGCTTCACTTTTGTCTTGCAACTTTCTTCTCTTCTGGTCTGGTACATGTTTGAAACATAGAGCACCAAATATTCTTAAATGCCCCATTGCTGGCTTTCTTCCACTCCAGATCTTTTTTGGTACCTTCTCATTTTTCTTTGTTGGAAATTTATTCAGAATATACACAGCAGTTGATGCAACTTCTCCCCAGAACTTATGTGGCAGTCCCTTCTCTTTTATCATGCTTCTAGTCATGTCTAGAATGGTTCTATTTCTCCTTTCAGCAAGGCCATTCTGTTGAGGTGTGTAGGGAGCTGTTACCTCATGTTCAATTCCATTCTTGACACAAAAATCCTTGAATTCATGTGAAGTATATTCTCCTTCTCCATCTGTCCTTAACACCTTGATGGATTTTCCACTTTGTTTCTCCATTTTAATCTTGAAGTTTTTGAATGTCTCCAATGCTTCATCTTTGGTTTTAATCAAATAAATCCACAACATTCTAATAAATTCATTAAAAAAAAATTATGAAATACTTATTACCTCCTAATGATGGCATTTCAAATGGTCAACATATGTCATTATGAATCACTCCAAGAATGTTCTCCGCTCTTGCTTGCACTTGTGATTGAAATGAATTTTTTGGTTGTTTACCTGCCATACATACTTCACACACCTTCTCAAGGATATCAATCATAGGAATTCCACTCACCATTTTTTTGACTCTTAGCTGTTGTAAGCTTCTGAAGTTAAGATGGCCAAATCTTAAACGCCACATCCAATTTTCATCAAATGAACTTGGTGCCAGTATACATTGAATATCAACACCTTGTATGTTGATGATTGATCCGTTGTCGCACACGGGTCAAATACAATTGATAAAATGTAAATAGAGGTAATAACTCGAATCGTTTCGCAAGGACTTCTAATATAGTAATAATAACCGAACTGAAAAATAAAATTAAAAAGGGGGTTTTTTAGATTTTTGTTTTAACGGATGAGTAAAACAATTAATCCACTTATTCGAGTTTCAAACCTATCACAGATTCTATCAATGAGTTTAATTTCTAATTTATGATTCTATTCTTATTTGACTATAGAATTGATCAAACAAGCGTAATCAATCCTATGTGAATTTGGTTTCTTTGATTGAATTAAGCATCACAATCATCAAAATATTATAATTAACGATCAAGCGTCGCAAAATTATAATTCAATTAAATTAGAAATCGAAACCAAATTCTGTCAAATAAATTTAATCAATCCTATTGAAATTCAATTTAAGCAATCAAAATATCAATATAATTAAATAATAAAGAATATAATCATGAATAGAAATTGACAGTGTAACCTGAATCTCAAGGTGTTGATGAAACTCTGAACTCGTGGATTAATCTTACAAAATTAGTCTTCCATGAAATTAAAATAAAACTGTTTATTTCTTGTAGCAATTTGAATCCTAATTTTTCCGTCTTTAGAAAAAAAACAAAACGACCAATATATAGTATTTGATATTGGGCTTTAGGGTTTAAAAACAAATGACCTGCTAATTAAAATTATTATAAAAGTCCAGATTAGGAAATCTGCAATTTAGGCCCAGTGAAGTTCGGAATTGGTCTTTTCTTCCAACACAAAAGTTGTAGCTCAGATTTTTAGCTTTCCAACGCCTACTCATATGCGCCAATCCGATATCCAGAGCTCAGGTTATGACCTACATAGTGAGAAAGAGTCAAAATACAAATAATAAAATTAAAATGCAAATAATAAAATTATAATCTAAATTTGACCCAAAGTTTAGAAACAAGCTAAAAATATTAATCTAAGCTATAAAGAGCTTTTAAAATACCAAACTAGAAAGCTAGAATCATGTGCCCAAATGCTATGATCAATGATGAAGGTTTTGTTCTTTGAAAGAGGAGCATTGAGTATCATCTTCTTCTGCCCATCATACATTTCTAAGGCATCGTTCTTCATGATCACCTGAAATCTCTTTTGAATTAGCTGCCCAATGCTCAGTAAATTGCTCTTCATTCCTGGCACATACAATTCATTCTCAATCATTGTTGTCTTCCCGTTTTTTCTCTTAATCACCATGTTGCCAACTTCCCCAGCTTCGAAGGTTCTATCATCAGCAAACCTTATTTTACTCCTTCTTGATTTATTAATATCCACTAGCCATTCTTAATGACTTGTCATGTGATTGGAACAACCAGTATCAAGAAATCATACCTAGGATGGAGAATGTTCTTCATTTGTGGTAGTCATTAACAAAACTGTGTCTGAAAAGGGAGAACGTTCTCCATCTGTGGCTGAAAACAGAGAACGTTCTCCATTTGTGGTAGCCAACAACAATACTATATCTGAGTTTGATGAAGAACATTCTTAAGCAGCACATGCTTCATCTTCTTCTCTCTTCTTTTGTTTCCCTCATTTTTCAGCCCAACATTCATCTGCAAAATGTCCAAGCTTCTCACAGTTGTAACATTGCACCTTTTTCTTATCAAAATGTCCAAACTTCTCACAGTTGTAAAATGTTCCAGGCTTCCTTTGCGTTTCTTGCATCAGAAATTTTGTCAAAGTTCACTGTATCAAGGTATTGGTGAAAAATAAAGGTGGCTTTGCAATCTTTCTTCTTGTTTTCTTTGAATCTTGATCTCTATTACTCTGTTGGATTGACCCCCAACTCTTCAAAACCATTTTCTATGATTTCTAACACTTCTTCAAATCCAAACAGTGCACGAATTTGTACTCTCCATCTATCCCAATCTTTTCCATCGAAATGTGGCATGTGGGCTGGAAAATTTCCATTGTTTGCACTTGAACTCATTCTTCACTTCACTCGTGATTTATCCTCATACTTCACTTGTATTTAATCCTTACACTTCACTCGTGTTTATCTCTGATTTTTGGTTTTTCGCAACCAAGCTCTTGATACCACTTGTTGGCATTTTACTTGCAATGCAGAATAAAACTTAGGAAGAAGGAATGAATGAATTAAATAATGTGTATATTGTTTATTAAGATGTGTATGCTATTTATACATAGTCTCTATTGTTTTGTTTCTAACTAACTTCTTCTTAACTAACTAACTAACTAACTAACTAACTAAGTGGTTAGTTAGTTGATTACATACAATCAAACTAACTTGAATTACACAAAACTGAATAAGGAGAACGTTCTCCGTTTTTTGATCAGTCACAAACCAAGAACGTTCTTGGTTTCCAACACAGAGTTAGTCAACTAGGTAACTAGAAAATCCAAAAAAATCTGTGTCTACTTGTGACTTGGATTATTGAATTAAGTCTTTGTTTGATGGGTTAAGTGAAATTTAATCAATTAGATGAGATAGTTAATCAATTAAAACCAATAGAATTAAAATTGATTAAGTTAACGTGTTAATTGATTAGATGAGATAGTTAATTGATTAAAATAGTCAGAATCATTAAAATGGACTAAGTTAATGTGTGAATCAATTTGATGCGATGGTTAATTGATCAGAATTATCATAATTGATGAAACTGTCTAAGTAAATGATTTAATCGATTAGGTAATCTGAATAATTGAAGAACAGAGCATCAAAGGTAACCTGGTTAACCTTAATTAAAGAGTATTAAATGTTAATAACGGTTGATAGTGTTGTGTATGATTGCTACAATGATTATGTTGTCTCGTTATTGATGATTAGGATATCTTTTATGATACATATGTCATCAAATGGACTATTTTCTTTTAAATGGTATCAACATTGATAATGTTGATGATTAAGATAGTCTTTATATAAATAAATCGGAGATAAGAGTTGTATTCTTCTAAATGGTATCAATGTTAATGATGAATAATATGTCTTACTTGTTTGACATGTATATTTAGGTCGGAGAGGGTTAGTGAATGTGATATAATCATAAATAAATAAATAAATAGGGCAATACTAATCGATTAGATGTGCTGAAGTTAATGTGTTAATTAATTACACGAATAAATTTAATTGATTATGTAACTTGAAAATTTCTATATTTAAGTCTCAAATTTGACTAAGGTTAATGAATTAAGTAATTGGTTAATGGATTAAGTGTAGAATAATCAATTAGATGAGATATTTAGTCGGTTACAATAATTAGAATGATTAAAACACAACTATTTAATGTGTTAATTAATTAGACAAGAAAGTTTGAATGATTACAATAGTTAGAATCATTAAAAATTACTCCGTTAATGTGCAAATGGATTTGATGAGATAGTTAATCTATTAACTGAAGAGAAGAAAGCTATATAACATTATTTATAAGATAGTTTGAACAATTACAATAGTTAGAATCATTAAAAGTTATTATGTTAATGTGTAAATCAATTCGATGAGATAGTTAATCTATTAATTGAAGAGAAGAAAGCTATATAACATTATTTGTTTTTCAGAGACATTTTTCTTTGCAAAACGCATGTTTATCCCTTCTAATCTACGTCCAATTCTCCCTTGAGGTTTTTCTTTGTGAACAAGAGTAGGATAAACAAATGGAGGAGTTGAGAGAATTACATTACCTAACACATGAGAGTGGGTCTTTAGTTTTATTTTTTCTGCAACCATATTCATTTACTAATGACTCAATACTAGGAATACGAGTACGATAAAGAATAACCCCACTAAGGTCCTCAAAATTATCACGAAGAGTCATCAAAAACCAAAACAAACATTGCTCTTCTCTCTTATCAAAGTACGTATTGAAAACTTTCAATTCAACGAATTTCATAAGAGCCAATTAATTCCACAAATGAGTCAAGTACGAATAGAATTCTTGAATGGTCATATTGTTTTACTTAAAGGCCTTTGTATCACTATTTAGATGACACCATTTTGCAAAATTTTACTTAACATACAATTTTTTTAAGGGATCTCAAATCTCTTTAGCAGTATCATATTTTGCTAATTGGACACTCATAAACTGATTATCAGAATTATTAATTAATGTAATGATTTTTGAACAACTAACAATCCATGTTTTCAATTCTTTCGCATTTTTTTCTTCATCCTTTTTATTTGCAGACTTAATGGAAGTTCCATTAACATAACTCCACATATCTTTTCTCTTAAAAAAATTTCATCACATAACTCCATAAGAGTAGTTATGTCTATTAAGGTGGATACTAACAAATTGAAGATAAACATCTTTATCACCATCAATTGGAAACAATCACAAAAAATACAACGAACACAATTACTGAGAACAAAACAAAAAAGGGGATAACCTTTCAGTAGCAGAATCAAGAACCAAACAAAATCAATCCAACAAAATTGCACCAGAAGCAGAAGGAGAAAACAAAAATAATTCCTTTAAACAAAGTAACCAATCAAAAACGGAAAATATCTACTTCTATTGGCTAAGAGACTTGTTGAACTCAAACTTTAATTTTGACAAATTAACCATAGTTTGACCAAATAATAGAAATAGCCAAATAAAATGAGAAAGCACGGCAAACAAAGTATTGATCAGAAGCACTAAGTGACAATCATAAGTGTTCGAGCGACATCAAATTTCTACTTGAGAAGAAACCAATGAAATATTGAACTCCACAAAAGTTGTAGACCATTTTATAGTAGATCCTAAAATAAATCAAAGCTATTTGAAATCACGTCAACAATGGAGTCACGACGGTACGTGGGGATAAGTACCACTATCCTTTCATTTCCACTACTTTGGGTCGTGATAGTGAGAGTGAATGGACGACGATACTTATCCCCATGTACCGGGTTTGATTTCGATTCCCACAAAAGGCAAAAACTTGTTATTTTCTACGGAGAGGAAGGGGGCGAGAAGATCGTGATTAATAGTGCCAATAACGGTAACAGTCGGGCTTACAAAAAAGTAGCGAGTTTTTGCCTTCCGAAGGAATCGAACAGTCCGATAACGGTAATAGTCGGGCTATTACAAAGAAGAAATGAAAGAGAGAAGAGAAAAAAAAAACTTTTGGCATATAAAAAACTTTTGGCTAGGGTTTGTACATAAATGTAAACAAAGCTCACAATGTTAATGTAAAATGAATATAATAGATAAAAGAAAAGACTAAAAATCTCACAAATAGAAGAGAAAGAACCCTTGACTAGGATTATCATATTATTTAACACACTTTTATTTACCCACCATATCACTCACCTGTAAACATCACACACACGCAAATTAAAAATCTATTAAAATCTCACACCTTTTGAACACACCTTTATTTACCCACTATATCACTCACCTTTAAACATCACACACACGCAAATTAAAATCTATAAAAATCTCACACCTTTTGAACAGTCGAGGATGAAAGAAACCGTTATGGACTTGGAGTTTGTTGACAGAGGTGTTAAAGTCAAGCTTACTAGTGAAAGACAAAGTTGAAGGTGCTGACAAACACACAAAAAAAGAGTTTGGATTGTGTTGTCCATTTATGAAAACATTTTCCATGTTAAATAAAAAACATATGTTCTTTAACAATACATTCAATTTATGATTTTAAAACAATTTGAGTAAAATAAAGTTGAATCATAAAGAATTTAAATTAAATTACATAATTGAGATAAAGAAGAGACTCAAATATTTTTATACTAGTTCCCAACAACTGTTGCAACATCTATTCCTCCCTTTATAGAGATATTTTGCCTCAATACAGTTGATGACTTAATAGTATATTAGTCCAATAACATACAAGTATTATTTACTCATCATCTTCAAGCTTTAAGTATTCTTTTCTCTACCTCTAAAGGCTATACCTCTAGAAGTCCTTCTAGTCCTCTCAACATTCTGGCAACTATCGTTGAGAATTCAAATTATTCTTTCACCTTTTTAGGTGCCTCTTTTGAATTAAAGAGTTGTTGCTACTGTCAAACATGACTACATTGATTCAAGTATGTGTCTGAGTTGAGACATAATATTTCTTTGGATGTTTAACTCTCATTGAGAGGATAACGCAATTAAATCCTATATCAATTCAAGTGTATAAAAATAACCTGATTGACTTACATCAATTTCTAATAACTCTCTATAGAGATAATATTTCATTTGGTGTATTCAAGAATTTTCTAGAAATTTTCTTTGAACATTGACTTTTTCTTTTGATGATCAACATTGTTGGTTATCGTAACATAATATCAAACCACATCCATCTTCTATTTAAATACTGATGAATATATTCATTGGGAATAGTACCATCTTGACACGTCGCAATAGTAAATTGAGCCGTTAAAGGATATGTATTATTCATAGTACCATCGATTGGTTACTTTCGTACTATTTGGAAAAATGCATTGTACATATTAGAGGATGTACAACTTTATTTTGTTGATACTTAATGATATGGGGTGACGTCATCAGAGAAACAAAATTCTTTCTCTTAGAACTTGGTCTTCAAACTAATATCAATAACTTAAATAAATCTTCAATGTAAACTTATGGACCAGAGACATTGACTTTTCATATGATAGCTTTATTGAAGGAAACAATGCTTTATAGAATTTCTGAAGTCATTTTCTTCATTAGAGGATATGACTTTTATCCGAATGTTGACTTAGTTAGAGGCTTTATTCAAATAGTACTCTTGTTCTTTGAATCAGATGATCAACCAAATTATTGGCTCATAGTTAACTTTAGCTAGAGACAAGCGATTATATTTTCACTATTTTCTTTTGTGATCAGATGATCATTCATTGACTTATACATCATTTCCTTTGGCTAGAATATGAACAATCAGATGTTCGTTGTAATGTCTCTCATTAATATATAATGGCTTACTCTATTAATAAACATAATTACTCGTGCATCATTCGTGTTAATTAAAACTCAAATTATTATATCTAACTTACTCTTAATGTATGCTACTTTAAAATAGATAGTCATTATTATAAAAACATATATAAACATTTTTTTCTCATTCATGAAACATTCATTTCTTCTCCATTTTTCTCTCATACAAAGTCTCTTTGAAAAATCTTAGAAATCTTTTGGTGTTAGTGGTTGATTGTGAGAAAACATAGCTAGAGTTGCTTTGTTCTTGAGTATTCCTGGTGGTGTAGATCTTGAGGCTTTCAACATTGCAATTGAAGAAGGAAATAATCTCAATTCTTTTTTCCTAGAAAGAAGATTATACGAGATGAGTTTCAAATCTTCAAGTTTGATGGAAATATCTCATCATTGATAACGGGATTGTATATAGGTTAAAAGCAAGGACGAAGTGACTGAATAAGGATAAAATCTGGTGTTGTTTTTCTTTTTCCTTAAGTTTTCATTTCTGCAAATTAATTGATTACATCTTTGATTCTTTTAAAAGTGATTTTTGGTTAATATGAAAAAGTGTCTGCATAAGTGTTGATTTAAATTGTAGATGAATTTTCTGATTTAGTTGTGTGCAGAGAACTGCTTCACAATTGGTTGAAAAGCAACCTTGAAGAACGTTGATAAAAATTCATGTTTCTAGTATGACTTTTAGTTGTATTCAAATTGGATTTTTCATATTGTTATATAGTGGAGAGTTTAACATAGAAAGCTTACCATCTAAATGATATGCTCAGCAATGAATATAGATCCACCAGTATGGGCAACTCCTCCTTTAAAAGAAGCATACTTTTTTTTTGCTCGATTTAATATTTCCTTATAAAACGAATTCATCCTTATCTTCTCAAGATCATTTCAAACACTCTCGTCCATCCTAGTTGGAAATTTGTGCTTCTTTCTCATTTGCATCAATATCCCATAAAGGCACATTGATTCTTTTGTATTGAAGATATTCTTAATCTAAAAATTGTGCTTAGACAACCAAGCAACTTTCTCCCGCAACATTACATTACAAATTAGTTATATTGTACTAATTACCATCAACACAATAGTTGAACTCATTAACATGATATAAAACATAATCTTACACCAATTTTGTCGAACCAACGTTCCATAGTTAATTATGGGATTGCTACCCAACTAGGATATGAATCAATATATTGTGATGTAATGACTAAGGGGAGGGCCCTCGAGGCCACCCTATGTGATATCAACCTACAAACAAGTTATAAACAACATAAAATATATTATTGTATGTACATTACAATATATTAGAAAGTTATAGATATAAAGCACATATCTATACATTTAATTTCAAAAAAATAACTTGATAAATAATTTGAAAAGAACCCTAAACCTCATGTAATAATGAGAAATTAATCAAAATCAGTTATGTACTTCGACCATTTGGCCGAATCATTGTTCTCCCATCAGGCACAACCCTGTGACTAGAATTAGAGTAATGTGACCTTTGAGCTCTATTACCAGTAGCAACAAGTATTGAAGGTGACTGATTAGTGGAAATAAAAGTATGTCATGAGGCAACATATGTCAATGGTTATAATGGGGAGCTATCAGCACTAAGGGTAACATTGTCTTGTGGGATAAAACTCCATGTTGGCATCATTACTATAGCTGGTTCAGATTGATGCTCTGTAACAGCCCGACTCTTACCATTATCAGAACTGTTAGTCACGACCTTCTTGTCCCTCATTTCCTCTCCATAGGAAATAGAAAGTTTTTGCATTTCGTGAGAATCGAATCTGGTACCTGGAGGATAAGTATCGTCGTCCACTCATTCTCACAAAAAAAGAAGATAATAAAAAAATATGTTATGAAAGTTGAACCTTACCAGTTGACCATCGCATAAACAGTAACACGAATGAAAGTGTGAATGGAGACGCGAATAGTGGCACAAACAACAATGGAGGAACAATGACAATTGAATGAGGGAAATTATTGATATCGATCATATAGTAACTTTACCCACAAATTACATCAGGGAAATTAATGTTCACATTTGAGCCGACACAAAAACATTCAATAACATATAAATTCACTATATGAAAAAACACAAACCTTCAAAAAACATTCAACAACAAAGTATTTGAGTAGAAAATATATAATTTATTTATCTATAACACAATCTAAAAACCATTTCAAAAGAGAGAAAAAAACATAAGTCAGATGATGATTTTAATATTAACAGAGCCAGAGTAAACATAAGTCATCACAAATCTTTTCATACAAAACCACATTCACACCAGCTTTGGGTAATACATAAGTTGAAACCAAACAACTAATTACAACACAACAACCACTTCAATTCTCCATTATCTCTTTGCCTTATCTTTTTTCTTCAATCATAATTTAGAACAAAAAAAAAAATTCAAAGAACTTTGTTCTTTTTATGCAAAACTGTAAAACAAAAACAAATCCATGAAGGAACTCGATCCTCCACGAAAAATCAGTATTTATATTGCCAACTTTTGATAAATTTAACTAGCTAATTAAAAATGAAATAATATTTTGTAATTAAGTTTTTTAGTCATATTCCTAAGTTAACTAAGTATCAATTTTTCATTAATATCCCTGACAAACCAATATTTCATTCATAGAGAAATATCAGTTAGCATCTTCCCCCACAAACATTATATAAAATCTCATAAGCTAGCTAAGAACATTACAAATTGGAGGTTGTGATCTATGCATTTTGAAAGTGCATTGTATTTCTTGATAGTTTGATTCTATAAAAAAAAACTAAGTAACAATTAATGGGTTCTTTTATGGCAGGATGGGGATCTTCCTCCATTGATCCCAAATCAGGTACCATATAATAAATATATAGACATATGTTGTGCTTATTTCTGGAAAAATCTATCACTATTAATTTCAGCCACGCATAAAAAGAATCGCTCACTTGCGAAAGATGAAATCGATGTTTATTGGAAATCAAAGGAAGAAAATAGAGGAATAACACCTTAGAGCCATTCCCGATTTGTCAAAGACTATTCAGGTTTGATATTAAAGAAAAAAAGGGATCCATAATCGTTCATTTCTTATTTGTTTCAATTACACAAGAAGAATGGTAAACTACAAGAGTTAGACATTTTCAAGTTCTTACCTGTGAAGAAGAATGTGTTCGAGAAGACAAAAATGGATTTGAGATGTTAGGGATTTCAGTGAGCTATGCAAAAAGAAAAGAGGGTTTACAAATCAAGTAATAAATTATTTATTTCTTCCTTTACTCAACAAATGATCATGAAAATAGAACAAGTTAGAGAGAAAACAAGAGAGAGAGAGAGAGTGAGATAGAACGAGAGAATGAGAGAGAGAGATCGCGAACGAGACAAAACGAGAGAGCAAGAAAGAACCTATGAATGAGAGAGTGCGAACGTGTCAAAGTTGAATCTGAATCGTTGTGGCCGGAGCGGCAATCTGGGTTGGAGCAAAATGGCTCGAAGAAGAAAAAAGATTTCTTGTATAAGGTTGTAGAGAGATAAGTGAGAATGAGTGAGTTAGTTCATAAAATGTTTCGCATAAACCTTTATTTATTTTAACTTAACACAAAAAGCTTCTTACAAAAAAAGAAAGTAATAAACAAAACTTTACTTGCACATTATCCACATACAATCTGTGAAAAGTTTAAATTATTTTGTTGTTATTCCTACGGAGAAGTTTTGGTACGGATAAATTTTGTTAACTTTACTCACAAATTTTTTAACTTTACCCACAGAATAATCGTTGAATCTAATTAAAAAATTGTTTTATTTTATAAAAAAATATATGCACGTTTTTTTTTCGTAGAAACCAAATAATTTACTCATTGACTAGGATCCGTGTGTAATTTTCTATGGATAGATAAATGTTTTCTTGTAGTGCTAAGAGATGGTAGACATTCATCCGGTACTAGCTACTGGTTTGAAATATCACTAAGATTATTTAGATGTTTTTATGAATTTCTAATGTGTAGTTCTTTTGTATGTTTAGCCACTCAAACAATTAATGTTTTAGTTTTAAAATGTTTAAACTATTTATTTATTATTTTAATTAAATACGATGTATGGAAGTTATTACTTTTGAATATATTATATAATAAGATTTAGTCATTTATAATTATATATTTATGTATTTCAACTATATGAATGATATTTTAATTATTTTTAATTTTAGTTTAAGATTAATTGTTATTTAATAAGCTACCAAAATATTTTTTTTGTTTATAGTTGAGATAGTATAATCACCACAATAAATTTACAACAATAAGAAGGTTTCGGGTCTGAACATTGGATATGGTGTCCAACCTAACAATATTGACAATTGTCAATTAAATTAAAACTTAAGGACGATAAGCTTTCAAAATAAATTAATAAAAAATATAAAATAAAATAAAATATTAGCAAACCGTCAATACCCCCTACAAACAAAAGATGTAACTATCGTTTAAATTGTCGCACAATTTACTTGGAGGTGATAAGTAACCATGGCAAATATTGGCAATTGGAACGACAACTTTCTAAATCGTCACCAAGCAACCTAGCTCGCGACGCAGAACTCTATGATGGTTGTGGATTCATTGCAAACATTATCTTTCTTGTAGTCTTATTGGATTTAATGAATTTATAGTTGGATGGATTGAATAGATGATGGATTGAATAGAAATAATTGTCACCTCTAATATTTCAAAAGATCTTGTTATTGTCTATTTAATAAATAAAAAATGGTAAAACTTAGACACGTGGAATAATATTTCTATTTCTAATTTGAATAATATTTATGTGATTTTAATTTTGAAAACAGTAAAACATGACGTTAATTATTTGATTATCTTATGTTGAAGAAAAGAGTCACAGTGAAAAGGTCTCGAGCGAATTTTTTATTTTTATTTTTGTACAAGTTTTGGTGAATTCTAATTCTGTTATTCTATGAAAATTTCAGCAATCGAATGAAGAGTAAATACTCATTTTTATCTTTGAAATTGACAGACATTATCACACTATTCCTTAAAAGAAAGAAAAATAAATTAAAATCTTTGAATTACATTTTTGTTAGTCGATATAGACTTTGACGGTAAATTTCTACCAATTTTATGATACATCGTATGATATGAACATGTGGCACAGATTGACATCAGAATCTCTTTTATCAAGGACCAAAATGACCATGCCCTATCTTTTGGTCACTTCTTTGACTCATAGCATGAGAATAGAAAATGAGAAAAAGTAGTTGAAGTTATACCCATATACATGCTTATCTTCTTTAAAATCAAGGGTTGGAAGACTTGTATTGGTGCATGTTCAAAGGTTGATGTCTTGCATCTCCACCACATAATTTGCAAGGCCCATAACAAGGATAGCTTATATATCGTTCAATAGGATGTAATAGTTTCATTTTTAAAGTGATATTCATATGGTTGAGAACTCCATTCTTGACAGGTCTAGCTTCAAATTATATATTGGGAAATAATTAAGTTGAGTAAAACTTACGAGAACAAGACAAACTATTATTTATAGCCTTTGATGAATACCAAAACAAATAAAGTTGTAGGCTACTTTATAAAATTAAATGTTGGGCTTGCAATATAAGTTTTGGTTTTAAAAAGATATAAAAATTAAAATTGCAACTATTGTTTTCTGAGTTGGAAATTCTTATTTCAAATGATTTATGTCTTGATGTTAGAGCTTTCTAAGTTTACATATTTAGCCTTGCTTGGCCAATTAGTTTGTCTTTGGTTCATAAGTCAGATACAAGTAAAAGCTTTCAATTTGAAAATCTAACTTCAGTAGTTTTTGTAGAAGCTTGGTATGGCTTTTAGTAAAGTTTCAATGTTAAGTTAATATATATTTATAATTTATGTTGTGTATGTTGACTTGAAAGTTCATCTAATTAAAGAATTAAACAGGGTCAAAGTCTTTTTTTTTTGGTTCCAATTTTATTTTGGGTACATGGGTCAAAGTCTGTTTTTGGTGTCTATAAATACTTTTTTTTTTTGTGACTAAAACATTTTGTCTTGATAAAGTACTCAAGTACATTTTCACAATTAAAGACAATTATCACATTTTAAAAATAAATAAAAAATGTAAATTAAGGCAGTAAGCAAAAGTAAGTCTTTGTCAACATGTCATTAACTTAAGTTTCATAAAAGAAGTTAAAGGTTTGATTTCTCCCATAATTAACAAATTCCCTCTTTCTCTAATTATTTATTAATCATTAACATTTCACTTATAAAAACACATGATTATTTATCTAGACTAAAGTAAGTAACTTGTTTTGACAGAATTAAGTTAAGTAACATGTTTTGAGGAAAAACATATTTTTTTTATTTATAAATTTATACTTTAGGTTGCTTCATTTTATATGACTGGATTAATGCAATGCAATTTAGGTTAACATTTTTATTTCTATGTTAAATAAAAGATTAACATTTTTATTTCGGTTCACAATCACATGGTCAAAATAAGAGATAGCATGTGATATAAATTACAATATAATATCTCAATTCAATATTTGATAAACCAATAAGATAAAATAAGTTAATTCAAAATCATATCCTATTTAAATTCTCTATTTAAAATAATTTTTATTCAGAATATAAATCGAATTAGATATCAACATAATTTTACTTGATTACCTAATAAAATAAAATTTAATATAAAAAAATGTGAATCTAATATAATATAATTATATGTAAAAAACATGGCAATTGGTACTGAGTTAAAAAATATTAATTTTTAAAAAATTGCATTATTTTATAGAAAGAGTAGTTTTGTAATTTTATATAATATGATAAATTTAAAACCTATTAAAACTATATTATTTAAAACAAAATCATTTTTCTAATTTATAAGAATATGAATAATTGAATATTAATTATAATTTTAAATGTAATTTTTATAAGAGTAGTTTTGTTATTTACACATAATATATATTATATATATTATATCTATTTAGGTTATCTGACATATAAAATAAAATTTTTTAATCACTCATAATTTTTTTAAATATGAAATTATTTATTTAGTAGTAACAATTAATTTTTAAAATGTAGAATTATTTCATCACTTATTAAAAAAAATATATTATTTTTCTAATTTATAAAATTTAAAAATTTATAAGTTTATTTGAAAAAAATATGTAATTTTTTCAAAAAGCTAATTTTATCATTTAAATACAACATATATTCTATTATATCATGATGAGATGTGGAGAGAAAATATAATTTGTTAAAATAATTTTATGTGACTTTTTATCATATATGTATCAAAGACATGATATAAACATTTATCACGTCTCTATTGTATCGAATATTTATAATATTCTATAACATATCATGTTTATATTATATTATGACAATCAAATGGATACTAAATACAATAACTTAAAAAAGTATTATTGTAATGACTGAAATTTAAAATCAATTATAGTTAATTATATTATTGTAATAATATAGTTTTTGACAATGATAGTTTTTTCATTTATAAATGATATATATCATATCTTTATTTAATTTATTCTAATAAATAAAATAAAATTATTTGGTTATGTATTATTTTTTAAACATTTTGACATTGCTTTTTTAGTAATGTGAATGGAGTTTTTAAATATATATAAAATTACTTAATTGTTTATTTATATATAAATATGTTGTGGGGATCAATTAAGTCTAGGAGTAACTCTCTGATGAGTTATTCTATTTAATAACCCACTATTAATGATAAATCAAAATTTTATTTCGAGTAAATTAATTTTACAAATTTTTATAAAATTTTAAAACTATTTGATACTTTATTAAATAATTTCAAATTATTTTTAAAAATATAAGTAAATATCAATGACTAGAATACATAGCTATAAATTTTCAATTTATATAAAAATTTGTGTGTTTGATCATTAATATATTATATCAATAAACAACAATTAGATTAAGGAAATTCATTGTTGATATTAAGCCGAGTAACTCATCACAAAATTAATTATTATTGGAGTCGAACGATTCTCACCTCTATATATATATATATATATATATATTATATCATATTATAATTAATATAAGATGTGTATCAAATATATGAAATAATAAAATACTATTATATTTTTTGTTACATTTATACGATTATGTTATAATCTTATTATATGTCCTTATCTAATTTTATATTATACTATGTCTCTTTCTAACTATCACCCTCAATTTAATTAAGGGGTGATTTTATAACCATTAATATATGGCTTGTTAAAATTTTAATCATATGAACAGATTTTAGTGGTCATTCAAATTATATATCTAATAACCATATAAGCTATTTAAGTTAAAGGTCATGTTTTATTCTTAAAAATTGAACTCTTAATTTAACAAAATATAATTTTAATCTTTATAAACTTTAAATATCAATTTTAATCCTTATAAAAAAATATCAATTTTTTAGTATTTATAAATTTTTTTATTCACTTTTAGTTGCTATTTTGAAAAGATATTTAGAAAAAAAATATTTTTAGCCTATAAAAATGTCTCTAAAATCAAGAAGTGAATAATTTTTTTTAAGGATTAAACTTAAAATGTCGTAATTTTGTAGGGATTGAATAAGCCTAGGGAGGACAATAATGACCTAAATGTTCATCCAATGACACAAATGAACTTATTGGATTCACAAGATTGGTTAAAAATCCTAATTGGACAAGAATAAGCCTAGGGAGGACGAAAATGACCAAAATGTTCATCCAATAACACAAATGAACTTATTGGATGCATAAAATTGGTCAAAAACACTAACTGGACAAGAATAAGCCTAGGGAGGACGAAAATGACCAAAATGTTCATCCAATAACACAAATGAACTTATTGGATGCATAAAATTGGTCAAAAACACTAACTGGACAAGAATAAGCCTAGGGAGGACGAAAATGACCAAAATGTTCATCCAATAACACAAATGAACTTATTGGATGCATAAAATTGGTCAAAAACACTAACTGGACAAGAATAAGCCTAGGGAGGACGAAAATGACCTAAATGTTCATCTAATGACACAAACACACCTATTGGATGCACAAGATTTGTAAAAAACCCTTATTGGAAAAGAATAAGCCTAGGTTGGACGCAAATTTTTAACCAATCTTGTGCATCCAATAAGTTCATTTGTGTAATTTGATGAACATTTAGGTCATTTTCGTCCACCTTAGGCTTATTCTTGTCCAATTAGGGTTTTTAACCAATCTTCGGAATCCAATAAGTTCATTTGTGTAATTGGATGAACATTAACTTTAACAAAAAAAAAATACCCTTATATTATAAAAAACAAATTTTAGAACCCTTATCAATTGAGGGAGCATTTTTAGAGACTAAATTTAAAATGTCGTAATTGTATAGGGATTAAAAATATATTTAACAACCCTTATATTTAAAAAATAATTTTTTAAATTTTTTTTATCAATTGGAGACCCCTTGCTATTGGGCTGCTTGCTCAACCATGTGATTTGTAATAGGAAGGATGGAAAGTTTTATATATGATTGTTGCACGTAAAAGAAGCCAGTATTCTTGCAATCAATTGTAGAAAAGTAGAACAAAATGCAATCAAGCATGAAGATTAAGGATGTCAACATAATGTGGTGAGTGCAGAGAGTATTCTTCCATTCTTCGTCTTCGCTATCCAAAATATTCCCTACCTCTATCTCCATTCCTCCATTTGGGGAGTTTTTTTTTTATCTTATTCTCTTCTCTACATGGATCTCCAAAACTCTGCAAAAACTCCATAAGTATAAAAAAGAATAATAATAATCAAAATTTTACCATTATGAATCAAAATGAGACTAAAATATTTTGAAATTCAACCATAAAACAAAATATAATATGAAAATATTATTGTGAGTCTTATAACAACAAAAAATATTGTATATAGAAGAAATTTGTATATATATTGTGTGAAAAGACAAATAAATTGAATAAATGAAACATTAGTACATACACAATTATATAGTATTTAGGTAATTAAATTGCTTGAGGACGGAGTTCCTGTAGGTGGAGGGTATGATCCTCGTCCCCATCCCCACACTACCTTCAAGGGACTTTCTCCCAATTTCAATCTCCACGAAGAAAAAAAAAACTCCCTGTTCATGGAACTTCCTCAAATGGGACAGTCCTCACATAGACTATCGTTTATAGATGCAAATTAACATCTCTAGTTAACAACAAAGATCCACAACAGCTGAACAAAATATCACAATTTTTATTTAAAACTCAATAGTGGAAATCTAACCACGACTTCCTAAACCTATTCATTTCTTCTACATCTATAGAGTTGTTTGATGTTTATAAATGTTATAAAATGTGTGAGAAGTTTGTTATTTATATCCTTCAATTTTTGGTATGAAATCATTGATTTAAGTCATTGTGTTTAGTTATTTAATTTAAATATATGGTTTTCACATAAACTAATTTTCTTTCGTGTTTTATCCGTTATTTCGTTTAAGCTCGGCATTTGGTCATTCGCCATCTTGGTGTGGCATTGTGTATTTTTTTCAATTGGTTTGTGATCTATTTCAAAAAATGTACTGAATTTTTGCAAGTAATAACAAAACAGTAGTACCGAATATTGAACTTAAAGATTGCGTTTTACTATCAAATTATGTTTAGTTACTAAAATTGAACAAAAAAATTTTAAATTGATTGAAATTATATTTGAAACTAACAATAATAGAATTGAACGTTTATAATAAGAAAAATGTAAAAGATGAGTTTCACTTCGAATCCAACCTTAATTTCTAATTGATCCTAGTTACTAAATTTCTTTATTGAATTATTACCGAATTCTCTTGATTATTCTTGCCCTAATGTCTTAGTGACATAACCTTTAATTCCAAAGTAACCCTTAATTCCTTAGTGGATTTAAATTTAGAATTACACACAGTACATGAATTCTCTTATTAAACTACTACCTTTGCAATTAATTTAATTGGTTTCATGACCTGCATCCATCCCTATACTACAATATCATAAATTTCTCATCTCAAGCACTCCTAAAGTCCATTTCTAATTCAAAATACGAATCGTAGAACATTTTTTAAAGTTGATCAAACAATAAAAAGTATTAAGCACAAAGACGAAAAAAATAATTCAATAAACTCATTCATATAACTAGAAATCAAATCAGAAAAATAAAGGTTTCATCTTGTTTCACTTATGACTCTTCACACTCCTAAAGTCCATTTCTAATTCAAAATACGAATCGTAGAACATTTTTTAAAGTTGATCAAACAATAAAAAGTATTAAGCACAAAGACGAAAAAAATAATTCAATAAACTCATTCATATAACTAGAAATCAAATCAGAAAAATAAAGGTTTCATCTTGTTTCACTCATCCCTAACAAATAGGGTTTAGTTAATCATGATATAAATAGAAAACCTAGAGAGTAGAGAAGAATTACAAGAAAGATTCATGAATGATTCTTGATAAAACTGCTTCAGTGGTGTTAAAAAGAGTCGTCTATGAGTTTCTCTACTAGGGCACAAGTCTCCAAACTTCATAATAGCCAAAAAGATACTTAGAAAGTGGGGAAAAAAGTGTTTTTATACATTCACCTACGTGCCACGCGCCCTAAGCGTGAGATTTGCGCTACAAGCGCAATTTGACATGCGCTTCAGGCGCATCAAGAACTTCTGTTTGATGTATACTTCATTTGGCTCCTCCTATGAGTCCTAATTTGGTTATGGTGTCTTCATTAAAGTTGTAGCTATGGATCGTAACTTTTATTTTAACTTGGTTTGACTCCAATTGGACATCTAAAACTCCAGATATGATTGAAATATTTCACGTATGTCATATTGATTTCTCAACAAAATTCAGCATTGCACTGAAACAAAGAAACAACACAAAACTATAAAGTATCTACTTAATCAAGGAAATAAAAACATAAACATTTCATAAAATCCAAGAATTAAAATCAACAAAATATATCAAATAACTCCTTAAATTAACTAATGATTAAAGATAAATAAGACTAAAAACAATGAAAAATATGCATATGATGCTTATCCCCAAAAAACAATTAATTTCAGATTTGGTACAATTAAAAGTAAACTTAAACTCAATTTCGCAGATCAAATCAAACTCAACTCTCAAGGTTTCAGCTACTACAAAATATTGATCATGCTTCATGGTTGCTTTTAAAAAAACAACACAATTTGTACACTTTAGCTTTCATTCATCAAGTTCAACTCTCTCTTCACACAATCTCACTGAAATTTCTCTTAATGTTTAGAAAGGGATACAAATTTATCACTCAAATCCTAGAACATGTATCACGCTATCATAGAATTGAAAAAAATTCTAGTTAACACTCACAATGCAACAACACATACACTATTGAAGGACTTTTAGGTTGTAATGGGACTTAGGTAAGGGTATGGCATTTTGGGATAATAGGGTTTACTACTTAGTGTTAGGTACATATTTTCAAATTATCCTAATTCTTTTTTTTTTCTTCACATTTTCATTGGCAAAAGAACCAATAATATGTTATTTATCAAAGTACACAAACTGATTTTGTTTTTTCTTTTTTTTTTTGTTTTTTTTTTAGTTTTTTTTTTTTTGAGAACCACCACCCCAAACTTAAAAGATTGCTATCCCATGAGCAACCTCAAACTTAGAACTTTACCAAGACGAGATAATTTTTTTCTACTTAACTCCAAGTAAGGTGATTTAATTAAAGTCAGGTCTTTGGCTAGCAAAGGGTAAAATTTGCATAAGGTAGTTAGAAAAAACTCAAATAACCAAACAAAATTTCCTTAGTATATGCATAAATCACAAGTGATGCAAGTTATAATTAGTGCAAGTTATGAAGGGATAATACATGTCCGGATAATCACACAACAAATAATTAATGCGTTTAGGCTCAAAAGCTCACAACTAGGGTAACACGATAGAGTATGAACTATAAAAATAATGTCAAACATGTCATTGGAAAGTTTAATTTTTTATTTTTAAAAGAAATTGATGGCAAGTTAGACTCCTACAACCACAAAGTAAACAACAATGTATGAATTAGTGAAACTCGTGAAATTGAGCAATGACATGATCCAAGAAATAGAATTTAATTTTCAAAATCCCAAACAAAAAGTTTAAGACCAACTTCAAGTTGTTATAAATTATTCATCATAGTGCACATTAACACAATAAAAAAGAAACAATAAAATTGCAAAAATAAAAGTTACCTCTACCTATGAGTTGCCTCCCACGAAGCACTTCTTTAACGATAGTAGCTTGACGCCTCAACCATTGCCAAGGTGTATTGTATGATACAAAGAACACATCATCTTTCTCACCAAAGAATACATATTTCAAGTGAGGTGGCAATTGCTTGAGCTCAACTAGTGGCGTCCCTTTCTTTTTCTCTACAAGTTTTTCTTCATTCCCTTTCAACTCCTCGCACCTAGTATGGAAGTGGGGGGAGTGAGATGGTGATGCTTCTAACATAGCTAAAACATCTTTCACTCTTGGATCTTGACTATCTTTAACAACATTATGGGATATGCACAACACCCTTTCTAAAGGCAGAGTAGGTACTTGATGTTCAACTCTTTCTTCGACTATTGAATCAAAAATATCAACTCGGTCCCTTCTCTTTTTGAATGCTCTATGGCTTCCTCATTTACCTTAAAGGTTAAGGTGCCATCTGCGACATCAATCATATCTCTCCTTATTGCTAAGAATGGTATCCCCAAGATCAATGGGATATCATTATCTTCCTCCATGTCTAGTACCACAAGTTCCACTAGAAAGACGAACTTATCTACTTTGACAAACTCATCTTCCACCACCCCCATACGGGTGTTTCAATGAGCGGGTCATAAACTGTAAGATTAGCTGTGTGTCTTTGACTCTTCCAATGTCTAATCTTTTGTATATGGAAAGGGGCATAAGACTCACACTAGCCCCAAGATCACACAGAGTTTTCCCAAAATTTCCAATAGTGCAAGGGATAGAGAAGCTTTCAGGATCCTTGAGCTTAGGTGGCAGCTTTCTCTGTAAAAAAAGCATTACACTCTTTGGTAAGCATCATAGTTTCACTGCTAATTTTTCTATTCTTTGATAGAATTTCCTTCATGAACTTGGTGTATGTCGGCATGTGCTCTAGTGTTTCTGCAAAAGGAATGTTAAAGTGCAATTTTTAAAATCATCAAGAAACATACTAAATTGTTTTTTAGTTTCTTCTTTTTTTAATCTTTGAGGAAACAGAAGTTGAATTTCGAGCTTTGGCAGGGAGTATTTTTTCTACACCATAGGTTCTCCCTTTTTTTCAAGAGTGGTGTCCCCCTCAACTGATGTTGGCGTAATCATTTCCTCCGGGTGAGTTGGAACTGAAGTACTCCCACCCTTTTTTGCTTTAGGTCGTAAAGATTAAGTTACCTTGCCACTCCTCGTTGTCACAACAATGACATTATTCCACGGATTCAAAACTGCGTCACTAGGTAAATTTCCAAGTGCTCTTTGTGCTAGTTGTTGAGCAATTTGACCCATTTGGGTCTTAAGATTTTGTATTGAGGCTGAGTGATTTTTTTGGACGACTCTTGACTCTTCAATGAAAGAACTTATGTTTTTTACTAACTTCTCAATAGCGATCTCCCAAGCAGCTTTACGAGGCAGAGCTTGATTTGTTTGAGCTCCTTGTTGACCTTGAGATCCACCCTGTTGATCATTCCATGAAAAATTTGGATGATTTCTCCAACCCGAATTATATGTACTAGAGTAGGAGTTGTTCTGCTTCTTGTTGTTACCCACATAGTTTACCTCTTCTGGTTCTTCTATATCATCATTTGGTACTTCACAATCTCCATTTTTATGTGCTCCCCATAAAAGTAGCAACATGTATGATTCAATAATTAGAGAGGGCCCACTTGGGGTTGTATATTTAGAGCTGCTATCCCCTTCTTTATCTCAGTGGCGATGATATCTTCTATCAGTTTTGAGAGCAACTTCCCTTGAGCCAACCCAACATCTGTAACCTTCAATTCCAACATATCACTTTTGACCCACCACCTCTATCATACAGAATTATTTATTCATTTGATGCCATGATCTCGATAATTTTTCGTGCTTCTGATGCGGTTTCGTAATTCAAAGAACTACATGTTGTAGCATCCAACATAATTCTAGTGCTAGGTCTCAAACCATTACAAAATATTTTCATTTCAGCAGTCTCTTCATAAGCGTGATTGGGGCATCCTACTAGTAAGCTCTTGAGCCTCCTATAAGTGTCACGAAGAGATTCTTTTTCTTTCTGTTTGTAATTGGAAATCTCTTACCTTTTTCTAACGACACAGCTGGTGAGAAGTATTGTTCCAAGAAATTATCTTCAAGGTCGTCCCATGTGGTGATGCTGCCAGAGTGTAAAGAATTAAGCCACTCCTTAGCATAATCTTTCAATGCATGGAAATAGTCTCAACCTCTTGCCTTCTTCAAAGTTACCATCCACCTTCACTATTTGACATAGTTCAAAGAAATTTGTGAGATATCTATTGACATCTTTATCATGTTTATCTGAAAAAGGAATCTCCTTCAACTCTCGGTATAGAGTGAGACTTATTTCGAACTTGTTGAATATAACCGGTAGGTTATGGATGGCCATTCAAGCATAATTTCTATCTCACTTCTCATACTCGCAGAGGGTACGTTCATGTGGTGGTGGATCATCCATTTCTACAAATATGAAGAAATCCCCAAGATCCTCTTCTTCCACTACTAATTGTCTTTCCCTTTGCCTCATTTCTCGAATCGCCTTTAGATTTGCGTTTGCAGATTTTTCTATTTTTGGATAAAAAAGAAGATAAGCTGATGACTGAGCTTGCATACAAGGTTAGACAAATCGTTAGTAATGAAAATTTTCAAAAAAAAAAAAACAAGATAAATTTTATTGCAGAGCAAAAAAATTTCAATTAAGTAAATAAATTATAACTTTGTATTGATATGGCATTCCCCGGCAACGGCGCCAAAAACTTGATCTTTTTTCAGCAACTGTGCTGAATCATTGAAAGTAATAATAAAACGATAGTGCCGAGTATCGAACACAAGGATTGCGTTTTACTATCGAATTATGTTTAACTAATAAAATTGAACAAAAGTTTCCGAATTGATTGAAATTATATTTGCAACTAACAAGAATACAATTGAACTTATATAACAAGAAAAACGTCAAGAATGAGTTTCATTTCGAATCCAAAATGGGTTTATTGAATTATTACTTAATTCTCTTGATTATTGTTGTCGTAATATCTTACTAACAAAACTTTTAATTCCAAAGTAACCCATAATTTCTTAGTGGATTAAATATTAGAATTAAGCCTTAAGTACAAGAATTCTCTTATTAAACTACTGCCTTTGTAACTAATTAAATTGGTTTCATGACTTGCATGCATCCTTAGACTACAATATCAAAAATTTCTCATCTCAAGAATTCGTAAAGTCCACTTCCGTTTCAAAATACGAATCATAGAAAATTTTAAAGTTGATCAAACAATAAAAAACATTGAGCACATAGATGAGAAAATGATTCAATAAACTCAATCATATAACTAGAAATCAAATTATAAAAATAAGGGTTTCATCTTGTTTCACTTATGACTCTTCATCATATGCATATTTTTCATTGTTTTTAGTCTTATTTATCTTTTATTCATTAGTTAATTTAAAGATTTATTTGATATATTTTGTTAACTTTGTTTCTTTGCTTTAATGAACTATTTATGTTCTTATTTCCTTGATTAAGTATAGATTTTTCATAATTTTGCGTTGTTACTTTGTTTTAATGCAGTGCTGAATTTTGGTAAGAAATCAACAAGACCTATGTGGAGTATTTCAACCATATTCGGAGTTTTAGATATCCAATTGGAGTCACACCAAATGAAAATGACAGCTATGATCCAAAGCTACAACTTGCATGAATACACCAAAACCAAATTTATACTCAAAAAAGGGGAAATATGCACTAAACTCCAGAAATAAGATGTTGAGCGTCCCAAGTGCATTTTGCGTTGATGTTACTGTCCGTTCGGGCCTGAAGCGCGCAACACGCAACATAACACATTAAAATTCGCTTTTCTTACTTTTTAGGGATCTTTTTTACTATTAGGAAGTGGGGAGACTTGTGCCCTAGCAGAGAAACTCAAAGACGACCGTTTCTAACACCATTGGAGCAATTTTATCAAGAACCATCTATGAATCTTTCTTGTAATTCTTCTCTAATCTCTATCTTTTGTATCTCTATCATGAGTAACTAAACCCAATTTGTTAGGGATAAGTGTAACAAGACGAAACCCTTATTTTTCTGATTTGATTTTTAGTTATATGAATGAATTTATTGAATAATTTTTCTCATCTTTGTGCTTAATGTTTTTTATTGCTTGATCAACATTAAATGTTCTACGATTCGTATTTTGAAATGAGAGTGGACTTTATGAATGCTTGAGATGAGAAATTCATGAACTTGTAGTATAGGGATAGATGCAGGTCATGAAACCAATTAAATTAGTTGCAAAGGAAATAGTTTAAGAAGAGAATTCATGTACAGTCTAATTTTAAATCCACTAAGGAATGATGGGTTATGTTGGAATTAAATGTTCTGTCACTAAGACATTATGGAAAGAATTATAAAGAGAATTCGGTAATAATTCAAAAAAGGAATTTAGTAACTAAAATCAAATTAGACACCAAGGTTGGATTCGAAGTGAAACTCTTCCTTGACATTTTTCTCATTATAAAGGATCAATTTTATTGGTGTTTTTAATTTTAAATATTATTTCAATCAATTTGGGAACCTTTTGTTCAATTGTAGTAATTAAATATAATTCAACAGTAAAATGCAATCCATGAGTTCGACACTCGGTACTACCGTTTTATTATTACCTGCAACGATTCAGTACACTTGCTGAAACGCTATCAAGTATTTGGTGCCCTTGCTGATGACTATCATATCACTATTGAATTTAATTTATTTACTTAATTCAAATTTTTTGCTCTGCAATAAAATTTTTGCTTTTATTTTAATTTTAATTTTGAAAAAAAAGACTTTGTTTTTCATTTATTTTCTATTTTTATTTGTTGAGCTTGCTAATGTCATGTGTTAGTGGTTTGTCTCTTCTTTGTTTGAGATAACTATTCGCTATAGAACATGAAAGATTATAATGATGATATTCTACTACAATTATATGAAGTGTGTGATATTTGTCTAATATCTGGTATATGTTGCATGATTGAGGGGCAAATATTGAGAGATACATTTTTAAAATATCACCCTCAGAGCCCTCAATTGCAACCTCTTAGGTGTGACTTTTGCGAAGAAGGACATAGAAATGGAAATTGTTCTGATGACCTTGCTGAACTAATAGAGTATGAATATTTTTTTGTCAAAGATGCAGAAAACGACGAGTGTTATATTAAAAAAGATCAATTGGGAACAAATTCTACCTCCTAAAATTCTATCCAAAGAATCAGATAACAAAGACTTTCATATTATGGACATTTTGGTTGAATTCATGAAGAATAACATGGTTTCAATTGAATGATTTGAAAGTCAATCTGAGAGGTTATTTGAGCAAGTGGTTAAGTTTGAGATAATGGAGGAGAAGTTGAAGATTGAAGATAATTTCATTGTTGTGGTAGAAGAAGATAAGCAAGAAGAAAAGATGAAACGAGGAAGAGAAAAAAGAAGAGATTGATAAAGTTCGAGATTCAATCTAAGCTTTGTTCATGAATGTCCAATTGAGAAGGACATGGAAGCAACATCTTTTATTTCTCAAGTTCATGGAATTTCTACCAAAGAAAAAGAAGAAGGATTATGTGTTCTTCCTGTCATATATGCCACCTTGACAATAGTTGAGGCGTCAAGCTAATGACTTTAAAGAAGCACTTTGTGGAAGGCAACCCACAAGTAGAGGTAACTTTTATTTTTTGCAATCTTATTTTTGTTATTTGAATTTGTTTCTTTCTAATTGTGTGTAAACGTGCACTATGATAAAAAAATATTAAGAACTTGCATTTGGTCTTAAATTTTCTTTTTGGGATTTGAAAATTTAAACTCTACTTCTTTGTTCATATCATTGTTCAATTCGATAAGTTTCACTAATGCATGCATTGTTGATTACTCCTTGGTTGTCGAAGTCTCAGATGCCGTTTTTTTTAAATAAAAAAAAAAACTAAATAAATTTTGTAGTGGCATGTTTGACATCATTTAAATAGTTCATACTCTTTCTTATTATCCTAGCTGTGAGCTTTTGAGCCTAAACACTTTAATTATTTGTTGTGTGATTATCCAGACATGTGTTATCCCTTTTGAACTTGCACTAATTCTGATTTGCATCACTTATAATTTATGCATACATTGAGGCAATTTTGTTTGGTCGTTTGAGCCTTTCTAAGTACCATGTGAACATTTTATCATTTGCTAGCCCCTTTGACTCTTGCCCTTTTATTTCAGTTACTAGCCACATTACAAACCAAATACCTAACTTTAATTAAATCACCTTAATTGGAGTTAGGTAGAAAGAAAAAAAAAATTCTTGTCTTGATAAAGTTCTAAGTTTGGGTTTGCTCATAGGATAGTAACCTTTTATGTTTGGGGTGGTGATTCTCATAAAAATAAAAAAATAAAAATAAAAAAAGAAGAAAAAGAAAAAGAAAAAATCAAAAGAAAAAGAAAAAGAAAAAAAATAAGGAAAAAGAATCAATTTTTGTACTTTGATAAAGAATATCTTATTGGTTCTTTTGTCAATGTTTGAAAATCTCCACAATGAAAAGGTGAAGAAAAATAGAAAGTGGTAGAATAATTTGAAAATATATGCCTAACTCCAAGTAGTAAAGCCTATTACCCCAAAATGTCATACATTTACCTAAGCTTCATTACAACCCGAAAGTCCTCCAAAAGTGTAGGTATTTGCTGCATTGTGATTGCTAACTAGAACTTTTTCAAACATATGGTAGCGTGATGCATGTTCTAGGATTTGAGTGATAAATTCATAACCCTTTCTAAACACTTGAGAGAAATTTGGTGAGATTGTATGAAGAGAGAGTTGAACTTGATGAATGAATGTTAAAGTATACAAATTGTGTTGTTTTTTTATAAGCAACCATAGAACATGATGAATGTTTTGTAGTAGCTGAAACTTTGAGAATTGAGTTTGATTTGATTTGAGAAATTGAGTTTAAGTTTGATTTTAACTATACTAGATTTGCAATTAATTGTTGCTTGGGGACAAGCAATAAATTAAGTTTGGGGTTGTGATGACTCTTCATCATATGCATATTTTTTTATTGTTTTTAGTCTTATTTATATTTTATTCATTAGTTAATTTAAGGAGTTATTTGATATATTTTGTTAATTTTATTTCTTTGCTTTAATGAAATATTTATGTTTTTATTTCCTTGATTAAGTAGAGATTTTTCGGAGTTTTGCGTTGTTACTGTTTTAATGCAGTGCTGATTTTTGGTGAGAAATCAACATGACCTATGTGGAGTATTTCCGCCAGATATGGAGTTTTAGATGTTCATATGGAGTCACACCAAATGAAAATGACAGCTATGATCCATAGCTACAACTTTCATGAAGACACTGAAACCAAATTCGGACTCAAAAGAGGAGAAACATGCATTAAACTCCAGACAGAAGATGTTGCGCGCCCCAAGCGCATTTCACGTTGATGTTACTGACGATCCGCGGCCCGAGCGCACCCCAAGCACATTTCACACTGATATTACTGTCTATTCGCGCCTGAAGCGCACGACATGCAGCAAAACATATTAAAACTCGATTTTCTCACTTCTTATGGATCTTTTTTACTATTGGGAAGTGGGGAGACTTGTGCCCTAGAAGAGAAACTCAAAGACGGCCGTTTCTAACACCATTGGAGTAGTTTTATCAAGAATCATCCATGAATATTTCTTGTAATTCTTCTTTAATCTCTATCTTTTGTATCTCTTTCATGAGTAACTAAACCCTGTTTGTTAGGGATAAGTGTAACACGATGAAACCCTTAATTTTTTGTTTTGATTTTTAGTTATATGAATGAGTTTATTGAATTATTTTTCTCATCTATGTGTTTAAGGCTTTTTATTGTTTGATCAACATTAAAATGTTCTACGATTTTTATTTTGAAACGGGAGTGGACTTTACGAATGCTTGAGATGAGAACTTCATGAATTTGTAGTCTAGGGATAGATGCAATTCATGAAACCAATTAAATTAGTTGCAAAGGGGATAGTTTAACAAGAGAATTCATGTACAATAATACTTAATTCTAATCTTAAATCTACTAAGGAATTAGGGGTTACTTTGGAATTAAAGGTTCTGCCACTAAGACATTAGGGCAAGAATAATAAAGAGAATTCGGTAATAATTCAATAAAGGAATTCAATAACTAGAATCAAATTAGACAACAAGGTTGAATTCGAAGTGAAACTCATTCCTGACATATTTCTGATTAGAAAGGATCAATTTTATTATTGTTGTTAATTTTAAATATTATTTCAATCAATTTGGGAACCTTTTTTTCAATTGTAGTATTAAATATAATTCAATAGTAAAATGCAATCCTTGAGTTCGACATTCGGTACTACGGTTTTATTATTACTTGCAATGATTCAGTACACTTGCTGAAACGCTATCATTTGTTCATCCCTAACAAATAGAGTTTAGTTACTCATGAATAATTTCAAGAAAGATTCAGAAATGATTCTTGATAAAATTACTCCAATGGTGTTAGAAACAGTCGTATCTGAGTTTCTCTATTATGGCACAAGTCTCCAAACTTTCCAATAGCCAAAAAGATACCTAGAAAGTTATAAAAAAAAAATGTGCTTTTATACATTCAGCCGTATGTCAGGCACCTAAGCGCGAGATTTGCGCTTCAAGTCCTATTTGACAGAGTTAATGTTGCAGAAATGCACCCCATGCGCAGGTTTTGCGCTTCAGGCGGCAAAGTCTCTTTATCTAACGTATACTGCATTTTTCTCCTCTTTTGATTCCTAATTTGATTAAGGTGTCCTCATTAAAGTTATAGCTATGGATCTAAGCTTCTATTATCACTTGGTTTGATTCCAATTAGACGTCTGCAACTCTAGATATGGTTGAAGTACTCCATATAGGTCATGTTGATTTCTTACCAAAATTTAGCATTTCACTAAAACAAAGAAAATATACAAAACTACGAAAAATCTCTACTTCATCATGGAAAGAAGAAGATCGACATTTCATAAGATCCAAGAACTAAAATCAACAAAATATATCAAATAATTCCTTATATTAATTAATGATTAAAGATAAATAAGACTAAAAACAATAAAAAAGATGCATGTGATGAAGAGTCATATGTTTGTTCTTCTTTGAGCCAACGTTAGGTAGCTGCCACTATTAATAGCATAATTTTCATACATCAAAAGATATTCGGACTTATAGTTAATAAATAATTAGTAAGAGGTTAAATATAAAGATTGTGGAATCTAAATCTAAAGTTATTTACTTGTTTGTCTCTTACCATGTGTGAAATACTTTTTATGGCAATATAATAAGAGATAGATCATGGTTGGGCATAACCCATGTCTTATTTTGTTATTAATGAATTATCATTTTTCGACCAAAGAAAAAAAGAAATCGAGCAATAGGTAGTACCTAAGATCTAAAACCTATGATAAAATACTCCCTTTCATCTTAAATATAAGAAGAAGAAAATTGATTTTATTGTCATATTTACACCAACTACACGATGAGGACCTTGAATGAGTTGATTAGGAGGAAATATAAAGAGTATTTCAAGTCAAGACTTTATAATGATTTTTAGTTTTATTTGTGTTTAATTTGAATTGTAATAGTTTTAGTTTTATTTTTGTTAAGTGGTGTAATCTCAATATAGGTCTAGTGAATTCACTTTTGATGCTTTTTAGGAATATGGGGAATCATTCCTTAAATCCTTTATAAGAGTCTCATTTTAAACTTGGAAATGAATTAGAATTTCTCTAATGTGAATGGTAAGTGAGCTACGTCTTCTTTTTGAGTTATTAGATTAGAACTTGATTGAATCTTAACAATGACTTTCTTACCATTGTTATGATTCCTCTTTGGATTATCACCCTTTTAGGTTATAGCGTCTTCTCCATCTTCTCAACCTAATTCATCTTTTGTTCTTTTTCTTTTTCATTTATTACTTTATTTGAAGAAGTCATCTGGTTAGATCTACAATCTCACGTAGAGGACCAAAAAACACATCATTTGGTATTCAGAGTTTGTCACCAAATGGTAATCTTTGCCATTAATTTCTATTTCTATTTGGTATTCTTGACATATTTGAAATTTTAGTTTCATTTTGTTTCAAATCTTATTTAATCTCGAGTTGTTTCTTGTTTATAAGTGTTATAAAATGTGTGAGAAGGTTTATTTGAGTGATTACTTGTTGTTATTTTGGTGAAAGTTTGAGTCCTTAATTTTTGTATTGGAGGAAAAAATATGGGTTCACTTGCAATTATTTTATCCAAAATTTCACTTACAAACTTGTTTTCGATGTTATTCCTTTCATACATGTCCAATTCTAGAAATTCAAAAGCTTAAATTGATTATAAAAATGAAAGGATTCCAATATACATAGAGAAAAATCTGTAAAAAATAAGTTATGCGGAAAAGTAATTATGCACAAAAGCAATTACTGGAAAAGGCATTTTTAAAACAACAACAAAATCTTAATTGGTTCACTTTTATACATCAACCATTATTGCCTTTATTAGGCTTTGCAAGTTTATCTTAGTACTTTATCTCTCACAAATATTTGTCACTCATATATTTAGATCACTTAGTCTTTTAATTCTCATAATTCTTATTTCTTTCATAATCTATTTGAGTGTGTCTTCCTTTGTTTAGTTTTTCATGTTTGTCATTTTAAACTCTTAGTTTTGTCTTGTGTTTTCCTTCTTGTAACTATTGTCTTGTTAGCTTTTGTGAACTTGTTGCATTATGTTTGGATTCTTTGATTTGTATTCTTGCTTAGGTTCTTTCCAAGAACTTGAAAGAGGAATTTGAGTGGAAAAAGGCAAGAGTGGACATCATAGGAAAAAACAAGACTATAAACACTTAGTTGAGTAGAAAGGTCCTTTTTATTTGTTATTTTTTTTAAGGCTTAATATCAGTTTTGGTCCCCCTATTTTAGCTGAATCGCGAAAGTAGTCCCCCCATTTTGGTTATCCCCAGTTTTGGTCCCCAAGCAGAATTTTAGTCCAAAACTTCATGAAATTTCATATTTTTTTTGCATTTATTTAAGTCACATCATAACTCAAGATCTCATTTGCAACAATTGTACCTGAAATATATGATCATAAATGGTGTAGTAAGACTTTAAAAAATGCAATTTCATCAAATTTTGGACCAAAATTCTGTTTGGGAACCAAAACTGGGGAGAAACAAAATGGAGGGACTACTTTCGCGATTCTGCTAAAATTGGGGGACCAAAACTGCAATTAAGCCTTTTTTTAACTTGTTTTTATTTTTTGTAACATGTTGTGGTTTGGTGCTGCAAATTATGACGATGAGGCACGATAGGAGAGATAGAAAAAGAGAAAGAAGATATAAAAATTACAATGGTGATGAAAGGAAGTATGCTAGAAGATATAGAGATTATGACGAGAAAAAAATGAGGTACGAAAAGAGAGATAGAGAAAAAGAAAGAAGATGGAAAAATTATGATGAGGAGAAAATGAGGAATGAAAGGAAACAAAAAGAAAAAGAAAGAAAATATAGAAATTATGATGAAGGGGAAATGAGGTAAGAAAAAAAAAAGATAGGGAAATGCTACAGAGTCAAAGATATTTTGAGATAAAAGATATAAGGTATGTAAAAGAGAAAACGTGCAAAGAATATAAAAAGAGGATCATGAAAAGAAGAGAAAAAGTATATCATATCATGAGTATATTAGATATTTTTTTATTGAATTTGGAGAATGTGAAATATCTTAATGAAAATGGATATGCAAAAGAGGCAAGAAAAGTATAGAAGCTTGCTTTGAAAGAGAAAGAGAAAGTTAAAGAAAAGAAAGAGGAAAAGGGAAAAAAATTGAGAGACAAAAATAAGAAATTGACTCTAACTATTTGTTTAACAATTTGTTGATTCTTATGTTCAAAAGCTTGAAGGTATGTCTCCAAAATAGGATTGTCAACCACAGTCCATTGAAGTTAAAAGTGGTTGACTAAGGGTTTCTCAAAAGGATGCTTGCAATGAAAATCTTGGTTTGAATCCTAGCAACTTTGATTCTTCTACTTCTTTAATTGATGCTTCTCTTGTTAAATTGTTTCATAAGTTTTTTCCTCCTATGCTTGTTAGGTTTTCAAATATTCATGTCGAAATGCCTAATTTGTGTTATTTTAAAGCCTCATTTGAAAGTTAAAATAATGAAGCATCAAATGTTTAATCTATACTATTCTAAACTTCATTTGAGAATTGTGAACCAATTATACTTGAATGAATTTATCGATAAATGTTTTATTGTGCTTTTTAATGTTAACTTAGTTTATAACAATAGTTTTGAAGGATATGATGGATTTCTTAGAAAAATCTTGATGAGTTTTCACCTTTAAAAATTATTATAGTGGCTATGAATGTTATGGGTTATTAATTGGACAATAAGCAAGTGTGATTCACAACCTTAACACATTTGGTGACTTGTCTCGATTTGCATTTGGGGGTAGGGTTAACATTGTTCTGCATGTCTTTGACTTATGTTTTTTTTTTTTTTGGTAGGTTATGATGGAGCTAAATTCGAGGTCAATTTCTTCTAAGTAGAAGGGAATAATTAGGACCTAAAAAGAGCTAGCTAACTAAGAGAAAAAAAAAAACAAAGAATATTTCAAAACAAGACTTTATAATAAGTTTTAGTTTTAGTTTTGTTTGTGCTTAATTTAAATTGTAATGATTTTAGTTTTATTTTAGTTAAGTAGTGGAAGTTTAATATGGGTATGGAGAATTGGCTTTTGACTTATTTTGAAAATATGGTGAAACCTTCCTTATATACCTTGTAAGAGTCTCATTTTAAACATGGAAATGAATTACAATTTCTCTAATGAGAATGGTGAATAAGTTAAGTCTCCAATTTGAGTTCTTATATTAGAACTTGATTTAATCTTATTAATAACTTTTTTTTACTATTGTGATGATTTCTCATTGACTTATCAATATTTAATTAGATTGTGACACCTTATCCATCTTCTCAACCTAACCCACATATTTGATTCTTTTCCCCTTTTAATTGTTACTTGATTTGAAGAAACCATTTGATTAAATCTACAATCTCATGTAGAAGCATCTAAATCCACATTACTATATCTTTCATTAATTGCTATAAAGTATGAAAATTTAACACAAAGCCAAGGAAACAATTAAAAAAAAAAAAGAACAATAGTATTAGCCAACAAACAAAAGCTACCATTTCGGATGAAACAAAAATAAATAAATAAATAAAAGAGTTTGATTGTCATGCATTATCATTGCAAAAAGTTTTATATTATCAGCACATCGCAATTATTAATGAGCATGACTTTAGAGTTAATTATGATAAAAGTCAATCATATTTAATAATATAACGGTTGTCGAAGACTAACAAAGTAAAAATTCTTTATACTACCAGTGTTAGAAAAAACAAACTAATTAACACAATCAAACACAAGAATATAATGGAAAAACTCCAAAACTAGAGAAAAAACCACGGTCGTTTTCTAATGATAACTAAAGAATAAAATTATGTGAAAAGTATTACCGCACATAAACTTCTCTTAAATAACCTCATGATCCTAGTAAAACCTCACTCTCCAAAGAAAATATTTAAAGTACATCTTAAAACACTTTAACACAATAATATAAGAGAAAAAGAAAATTAAAATACAACTTAAAGTGAGACTTTTAAGTCCTTAGAGCAATGTAAAAGCATAAACTTCACAAAGAGTTGCTAATTATAAACAATGTGAGAGACTTTTTCAAAATTCTAAAATTTCAAAAAAAAAAAAAAAAAAAAGAAATCACAAAGTTAAGGGTTACGAATTATAATGATAATTTTAACCGGAAAAAAATCAGCTGAAATTGTAAGTAAAAATTAAAAATTAAAATCTTTAAATCTAAAAGCATAAACATCATAAAATAAAAAATTAAAATTGATTTTAGTATATTATTTGTCAGGGAAGGTTAAGTGTAGCATCGATCTATCAACACCCTCATTGACCCATAACCAGTTATTTATGATAACAAATCCAAGACAGATACCTACTTAGCTTAATAAACCATATCACGTAACTAATAGTACAATAGTTACGGAAACTATGGTTTTGTACTGTTATTCATAAGTCCCACATCAAATTAAATATAATACAAAAATTGTTTGATTAACAATATTCAACATTATTGGGCGATCAGTTCATATTCAGCAATGAAAAAGAGGACGACAAAAATGTTGTACAATCTACAGGAATTTGGACTTGAATCCTGTACGGCAACTCCGTAGCGCAGCAGTATAAGGATTGCTATATCAAAAGAAATTTTGTATTTCATTAATACCGGTTTGCATCAGCATACAATATATGACTTTAAACACAAAATGTACAATGTAAGTATAATTTGTGCTTATCTAATATATTTTTTCAACAGCGAAGAATATGTGACTTTAAACACGAAGCGTACAATGTAAGTATCAGATCTGTTTAGGATATGTTTCATACGTATTTTAGGTTAAATATTATCTGTAGTTCTTTAACTTAATTTTAGTTAACGTTTTAGTCTTTTATTTTTATTTTTTTGATTTGGTCCTTTATTTTAATTTTAAGTGATAATTTAATATTTTATGTTTTAAAATGTCAACAATATTATCCTTATTTTTTGCAAAAATTGAAAAAACTCATAAAAAATTTCAAACAAAACTCATAAAACTAATTATCATCCTTAATATAATGTAATTTCATCAAATTCATAACTTAAATATTTAAATAGATTCATTTTTTCATTTCCAACAACATCAAATAAAGGATGACAAATATGAGTTTATTTGAAGATTTGAGTTACGAATTTGATTAAATTTATTTTATATTACAAAATATAATTAATTTTATGGATTTTGTATGAAAATTTTGATGAATTTTTGAAAAAAAAAAAGGATAACATTGTTGACGTTTTAAAACATAGAAGATCAAATTGTCACTTAAAATTAAAATAAATGACCTAATCGGGAAAAAAAAAGATAAAGGACTAAAACGTTAATTGAAATTAAGTTAAGGGATCACAAGTGGTATTTAGCCCGTATTTTATATATAGGATATAAAATATAATATTAATAAGATATGATAGATATATGATAAATATTATTTTATTATATATTTAATGCGCATATAATAACAAATAAAATATTTTTATTTTATTTTATCATGTATTTGATACAAATGGTATCATGTTATAATATATATTATATCTAGAAGATAATATTATTACTGTGAATCAAACACATAGTTTTTTTTTTAAATTAATTAATTATAGTTTAATTTTTTAATATTATAAATTTAAAATACTAAATAAATTAAATAAGTAATTAGATAATTATATTTTTTTATAAGCTAAAATGTATTATATTTTAAACAATCCATTAACACTACAATATAAATAATTTCAAAATTTGTTATAAACTATGAATAACCAAATAATTTTATTTTATTTATTAGATAAGATAAATAAAGATCGATATATGACAAAACTACACATGTAAACAAATTACATTGATGTAATTTTTTCTTCAAATTTTTATTATTTTAAATAATAATTTATTAGATTATATAAAATAACAAAACTACCTTGTAATAGACTCATACATATTTTTTAGAGTTAATTATTAATATTTTATTTTTCAGTTTAATATTAAATTATTTTTTTATTTATATTTCTTATCTTTTCTACTGTGAAAACCATAGGTAGGTTTCAATTTTTAATATTTTTATTTTATTAAGGTAGCAAAATAAATTATTGTTTTTATCCTATAATGTTGGTTTGTTAACGAACTCATACTTAAATATAAAAAAGTTTAATTTGAGAGGGAAGATAAAATAATTTTCTAGATTAATTTATTATATTTTATTAGTTAACCGACAAATAATGTTTAACATTGCTACCAAATAGCCCCAAACCACTGATTATACAAGAGTAAAACAATCCCCAATTCATTAATATTATACATCATGATAAATATAATATATAACATCAAGCTCCAATGTTCTAGTGCTTTTCTAGCCTCCTTGATACATGTAGTTGTCATGATACACCACTGCATATGTTCATTCAAAACTGGTCCAAATACATATTGCCACCATAAAATAGTAATAATATGTTTTGTATCCCAAACAAGGAAGTTAGATTAGAAAGCCACTGAGAAATAGAATATCCAAAACTCCTTTATTGCGAGTCTATCACTCTAGATTTAGTAGCTACTGCAGAACCCGCAAGGAGCGGCCTCCGCATGAAGGGCTCGAACAATGCAAAATTCAAACACATTATCTCTCTATTTTTTTGTAGGGGTGTTCGTGTCGTAATACAAAGACTAATCTCTAAATTATATTTATTTAATTTATTTGACTTATAGATTTAATTATCTAAATAAATTAGAGATTTATAATCCACTTCAAATTAAATCAAATAACTTATTTACTATAAATTTGTTTATCTATTATCTATTATAAACTGATCTGCTGTCAACTAAGTTATTTGATGTTTGCTACTTTTGCCAAAATAAAAAATGAAATATTTGAAAGTACCTAGTTATAAACCAACTGGGCATTAACGTGTTAGTTTATATAACTATCTATATGTATAAATGCTTTGAAATTCTTATAATAGATGATTCTCCATTGTTGATGATGGCAGCTGCGCTCTCGACCACTCACTGAATTCTTCTTTATCATAAATAAATTTCATTATAATTAAATAAATAGTAGTATGATGTTTAATCTTTTCTCAAATAGAGCAAACAAGCACTAGACAAGAGTTCGTACGAGGAACAAATTTTCTTCTTATTATTCGAGATTTTAGCCGCAGATTCGCTTTAGCATTAAACTATTGGACATATAATGGTTCCCATTGAGTTTTGTCTCAATTAACATAACAACAATTACATGCAATGTATATTCTCAAAATAGAATTAATTATCATCATCATCCTTATTACAATTAGAGTATTTAGTTATTAAATGCTAATCATACGTACAATCATATATCAATTCTGCAAAAACATTAAAGATCATTTGGTCATCAAGTATAAATTAAAATAGTATTTAATAATTTACAAATCTATCATATATGATTAAATTGATTTCATAATGACTAGTTATATATTATATAATATATTTATAATAAAAGTAAAAAAGGAAAATAAAGATAAAAAAAATTGTTAGCTGCAAATTGTAACCACCAACAAACCCACTATAATCAACATCATCATGATGATCATGATCTTAATATTCATTGCAGCATCATATTCTATTCCACCATGTAATGATAACAAGTTTCTTGTACCTGTTTAGTCTCATCATCATCTCACACAATTAAGATTCCTAATCAGAAGAACAAATCCACGAACCAACATCACCTTCTCCTCTATTATTATTGTTGTTATTATTATTATTATTATTCTCCAATGTCTTGTCATGATTCAACGTGGTTGATGCAGAACCTGAAAAATTAACCTTACCACCACCACCACCTGAAGAAGAAGAAGAACCAACAATTTTACCACCATAACTTTCATTCAAACACCTTAACACATCTCTTCTACTTCCATCACCATCATTATCATCTAGATTAGCATTAACTTGTCCTTGATTCACACCAAGATCTTCAAGAGATTGAACAGATAAACTTGCAGCTTGTTGTTGTGACTTTGAACTAAACCTTTCTATGTTGTTAAAAGGAGGATGAAATTGTTGTGAAGATGAAGAAGGATGGAATGTGTGAATAGGTTGATTTTGCATACTAAGCATGAAGTTATGTTGATTATAATTAGGTAAACCCAAATCACATGGTAGTTGATAATTATGTATATTGTTGTTATGCAACAAGGTGGAAGAAGAAGGTGGTGATGTTGAAGATAAAAGCAATGGATTTAGATGATGATGATGATCATGTTTTTGTGGTGATGGACGAAGAGGGTAGAAAGAAGATGATGTATCAAAGTGAGAAGAAGAAGAAGAAGAAGAAGAAGTTGATCTTAAAGAAGATGAAGCAGTGAGAAGATCAAGTCTGCGAGAGTAAGAAGAACTAGAAAAAGGTGGTGCAGGGATACCAGTAAATTCTTGAACCATGGATCTGAAATTTGAAGTATCGGTTGTGAGAACAGTTGTTGGTGCTCTTCTCGAAGCTCTTGTTCTCTTCTTTGAGTTTCTTGCTACATTTGTTGTTGATGTTGTTGTTGTTGTTCTTACATTGTTATTGTTATCATCATCATGAAGTATTTGAGGAGTTAACAAAGTATGGTTTATGTGTTGTTGTGATGATGATGAAAGTACTCCTTGAGATGTTGTGGTGTTTAAATTTTGAAAGGGGTTTATGTTTGGTTGAGATTGAGAGAGAGAGTGGAGGTAGTTTGGTGAAAGATCAAACAAAGAAGGGTTGTGATGGTGATGAAATGACGAGGAAATAAGGGAAGATTGTTGTGGATTGTGTGAGAATATGGAACCAAATTGAAGAGTGGGTTGTTGTTGTTGATTGAGGAAAGTTGAAGGGAGAAGTGTTTGATGATATTGATGATTAGTTCTTGAATCATATTCTTCATCACCACTTGAAGAAATACTTCCACTATTGCCAGAATCCATAGCTTGTAAATTAAGCAAAAGTAGAAAAAAAGAAAGTTTAGAAAAAGTGGTAAAAAGGAATTGAAAATAGGAAAAGGTTATTGAAGTGATGAGAGAGGAACTTATGCAGCGGTGGTGTTGCAGAGTTTGATAAAGAAGCTATGAATATTTTTTTGCTTTCAAATTGTAAGAACACCCTTTTGTAAAGAGTGTGATGTCTTTTTGATGGAATCACTGATCTAGTGATCTGCAATGGAAGGAAATCTTTTCCTAGCCTGTCTTTCAGTTAAGGAGAAAAAGTTTTTTTTTTCTATCAAAAGAAGAGAAAAAAAAAACATAGATAGGGAAATAGATCTTAGTTATGATATAATAAAACTGGCTAGGGAAGAAGTTGATGATGGGAAAGAGAGGAAAAAGGTTGAAAAGCCTTGAGAGGTAAATTACAAAAAAACCAAGAATGGGGTGTGTTTTAGAATTAGGGTTTCATCTCATGAAAAGGAAGCATGAGAGTGAGAGAGGAAAGAAAGGATAGGAAAGGTTATTAGATATTTATTTAATATTTGTATTTGTGGTAAGAAAGAAAAAAAGAGAGGTTTAGATTTAGAAGATGAAGATCCTCTAGAGAGTGCAAGGTGGGGTAGGCAATGGAGTAGAAAGAAAAGAGTTGCCGGTGGCTGGCAACGGGTCAAATTCAAAGTGAATGGTGAGAGAGAGTTGTGAATGTGAAAGGGGTGAAAAGAATGTAGGTAGGAACTGTGGAAACTTTTACCTTGACATGGCAAGACAAAAGTTATGTGGAGATTAATTTATTTGATAATTAATTAACCAATGAAAATTAGAGTGAGAGAAACGAAAGAAGGAAGCGACTTATAAAAAATTAAATACTAGTTTTGTTGCTAAATATAAGTATCCGTTAGAAAAAGTTATCTATATATATAACTATTATTTTAAAATATTAGATATATTTAATAATTTTAAAATATATTTTTATTTATACTACTAATTTATTTTAAAGGTTTAATTGCAGTTTTTGTCCCCTTATTTTAGCTGAATTACAAAAATAATTCCTCTATTTTATTTCTTTCAAATTTTAGTCACTCAAACAGAATTTTGGTCTAAAACTTGATGAAATGTCATTTTTTTGTGTTTATTTAAGCCACACTATGCATCAAGATCTTGTGGTGCAACAATGGTATTTGAAATATATAATCATAGATGATATGATGTGACTTAAAAAAATGACATTTTACGAAGTTTTTGACCAAAATTTTGTTTGGGGACTAAAATTGGGGAGAAATAAAATGAGAAGACTACTTTCGTAATTCGGTTAAAATAGAGGACCAAAACTGCAATTAAATCTATTTTAAAACATATATAAAAATAAAGTTAGATACATTTAAATACTAATTGATGTGTCATATTATATAATGAATTAATAAGTCACACAATGATCGATATGCATATTCTTTCGAGAAATATGACTTTGTATGGTCTTACAATTTTTTTATTTAATGTTATATTTATTAAAATACTACTTTTTTTAGTTGAAAAAAAGTTTAACATAATACTTTAATTAACAATATAAAATATAAAATAATAAGATTTAGTTTATTTATATTTATTATCACACCACTATGTGATTTGTTGGCTCATTACTTAATATGCTGCATCAGCAAAAATAATAATCCTCAAATTGTATTGTTGATAAATTTTAAAAAAATTTAAAACTTAAAGAATTTATTTTCAAATTTAAGGATAGGAAAACTAAAAATCAACAAAGTTGAGGATGAAAAGTCTATTTTAACATAAAGAAAAGAAAAATAACATGTGTGTTATTTTGAGCAAAATTTGTTAACTTCGTGTGTCATTATTCACAATACATATGAATTTTATTACATGGTTTAAATGTATACTTTTAAGAGATATCATGTTTATTTGAAAGTATTTTTTTTTTTTTTAAAGTGAGAAGTTAGTGAAATGAGTGGATCAATTGTTGATATTAAAATTTCTTATAATTTGTCATGCATGTGTACACAATCATAATCATTCATTTGATTATCAATAAATAATATTACTCATTTTACTCTTAAACTCACTTTAGACGAGTCAAATTATTTCTACACAGAACACTTTATTTAGATCGATTTGATATCAGGTAATGAATAATATAGTTCAAATACTGATAATCTATTTCTTTTGTTTGGATAGAAGATAATTTGGGAAAAGAGACACAAAATTGATAGGTCCACCACTTTTTGATTTCAATCCATGTTAACATAAAAAAAGGTGGGGAGAGAGTGTCATTATAAAATAAGACCAAATTAAGTTTAAAGAACACTGTTTATTTTTTATTTTCCGAATATTGATTCAAAAGTTTTAATTTATGGTAATTTAAGGCATCACTTGAAAGCTTGGATGCTTTTAATTAGAATAGCCTGATTTTTTACATTTATTTTTTATTCTTTTATTCGGTGAATTGAGTTTAAAACTTAATTTAACATATCAAACTAATAAATTAAGTCATCTTAAATCAATCAAATTAACTAAAATAGGGTAACAAATAATTTAATTATAGGAAATAAAAATAATATAATTGATTAATTTAATTAAAGTAGAAATAGTTTATTTTCATAGAAATGAAATTCTAATAAAATAATAATGAATATTAATTTTTTATGTCAAATGTATTTTTGTCATTTTAAAAATAATAGCATTTCTCTCTTCTATTTTTCTATTCAATCAATCATGGAGAGAGAGAAAAACTGTATTCTTTCTCTTCTATTTCTCTTAAACCAAACAATCTCTTAAATCTATCTATTTCTTTCTTATACTATTTCTTAGATTTTTCTCTCTACACATTTTCTTCTCACGTCCAAACATACAATTATTGAATAAAAATCAACCTCTTATTTGAGTTGTGTTAATCAAATATACTGAATAAATGAACAATGTTATGTGTTAAAAAATTATTATATTTAAATAACATAATTTAAGTATATATATATATATATATATATATATATATGTATATATTTAAAATATATTTATCATATAACAAATAATGAATGTCCACCGTTTTTCTCAAAATAATATTTTTGAAAGAAGAAAAAAAACATAACAGGAGTTTTTCTATCGACTCAAGATTCTAGATCAGGTTAGATAGCAAATTATATATACACATACGGTAATTAATTGGATAATACCGTGAAATAAAAAATACAAAGTCTTAAAGTCCAATTCATTTAAATTTTTTAAGATAAAAAAAAATGAAATTAAAAGTATAAGATCAAAATTTCGACTTTAAATTTAACTAGATCATATTTATTAATTTCAAAATAGAAAAATGTGTTTTGGACACTCAAACACCCAAATTGTTGAATACGTGTTAAATAAATGCCTAAATGTAATCCTTTTACTTGCCTTTTTCTTACAATGCATGAATGATTATATATGCCTGATTGGAATTTGATGGTACTTTTCACAATAATGGGGCCGATCATTTCTTGACACATGGAGCAATTATTGCATGAAAAGAGATTTTAAAATGTGTCATATTTGGGTTTCCTAGCTGTTACATGGTGTTTATGAGTATTAAGAAATAAAGTTATTTTTCAAAAAAAGGATTGCAAATTACAATTATGTGATTTCTTATATAAAAGTATTATGTTGAGGATGGTTGATTTAGAGGGTGAGAAGGGTGTAAAATTTTCAGCCTATGTATGTTGTAAGCCGTTGCGATGCATTTAGAAATTATAATTTGATTTGTTGTAAGAGTGGAGTATTAAAAAGTTAATGAAGTGAATAAACTAATAGTTGATATTATAATTATGTAAGATTGATATATATATATATATAAAATTATGATTATTATAACTATTTATTTGATGATCAAGAATTAATATTATTTAATTTATTTTTTAAAATAAATTATTTATTTTAAATGAGTCAAATTTATATATATATATATTTTAATAAAGTTCTTAGCAATAAAAAAAGATATAGTTTGAGAGCACAATTAATAAAATAAAATAAAAACTTGTGACCTTCCTATAGAGAAAACTTGATACACTTGCTCTGTTTTACCGAGCCTCTTGATCAATTATTCGTAGCAAGTCATAATTGTTAGAAAATTTAAATTTTATTATATTATATTTTAATAATATTATTATGTAGTTATATAATTTCAATTATAATTATATTAACTATTTGTAGTTTGTTAATTGATTAGTGACATATAAAGATTAAGGTTAATTAAATTTTGATTAGATAACTAATTAATAAATAATTAACTAAATGATATGTGTAGCATCCCTCTTTAACATAAATAAATGGTAGTAAATTTTTTTTTTTTATGTTTTATTTATTAGTATCAATTATAATTTGTAATAATAATAATAATAATAATAATAATAATAATAATAATAATAATAATAATAATAATAATAATAATAATAATAATAATAATAAATAAAGAGAGAAAGAAAAGAAACGGGGGGAAAATACTAAACTAAGGGAGAAAAAGAAGAAGAAGAAAAAAGAAGAAGGGAGGAGCACATAAATCAAAAATAGAAATAGAGAGGGAGAGGAAGAAAGAGAAAGAGAGAAGAAGATAAGGAGGAAAAAAAAACATTGACAAAACAACAAAAAGAGAAAGAAAAAGTGCACTTTTTGCTAGAAGTCAAGGTATAAAGAGTTGGGAGTATTATCATCTTCTCAATCCTTTTGGAAATCAAGAGGTGTGTTTCTCTTTTTCTATTTTCCTTCATGCATGTATGAGATAATGTTTATCATAGGTAAGGGATTTGAAGTTTAAGGGTTTAAATGAAGAAAATGATTTTATTTATTTATTAGATTTAGATGTTTTGAACTAGATGGTTAAAATAATTTATTCATGTGAAGTTATGTGAGTGAAATTGAGAATAGACTATTGTAGACTTGAATCTCCTTAATGACATGAAAATATATCATTTTGATGTGTTTGATATTAAAGATCTTGAACTTCACTATTGTGACAAATTAGTTTGAGTAAATTGACATTGTGATGCTGTGTTTGATGTATTCATTGCTTGATTTATTCATAATTTGTAACATTAGTATTTGCAAAGATTCATTAGAAAATTAGTGTGATTCAATGAGTGTTGTTAACTTAAAATTCGCAGACTATATGTGTGATGTTTTAGGCATAACTTTTTCTCTAGACCTTAGTTCTAAATGATTGTTAGTTTTCTGGAAACTAGACTCAATTACCTTCAATTTGAGGACAAATTTTGTGATGTTTGATTGAGTAATGACGCTTAAAAATGGGTTACAAGTTAGACTAGGATTGTTGTTCTGTTTTTATGACCTTGTATATTGTTTTGATAAATTGCAAGAATTGGGGGCTTAATTTGAAAAATAAAATAAATGAAGCATAGTAATTTATGCTATAGTTTGGTTAAAGTTTCTAGGAGATTATTTTGAACCATGGATGTGTTATGTACTCCATATTTTTTTGCTCTTTCTTTTGAAGACTTAGTATGTATATTAATATATTTGCATGAATTTGTGTCGGGATTTGTATTAATAATCTCTTTTGTCGAATTATGGTAATGCTCAAGTTATATTTTAGACAATTAACTTATGATGTTACATTTTTGGTATCAGAGCTCGATCGAACCAACCGTACTATAGGTAGTTAGAATTAGTTGTTGTTCTTGTTTTGAGACTATATATTTTCCAATTATCATTTCAAGGAATATTAAGTCTTATCGACTTAATATTTGTGTTTGATATGCAAATGGAACCAAATCCAAGACCACCTGGTAGGTCTCGTAAAAGGCGGACTAATGATGAAACATTGGGAACAAATGATGCAACAACAACAAACTGTTACAACCAACATAATGAATCATCTTGCGCAAGTTGTCGGACCTGCTCAACCACCACCACCACCTCTACCAGAGGCCGCAAACAAATTATTTTATGACTTTCACAAGTTGAAACCCCCAACTTTTCTAGGGCGCCCAGTGCCATTGGAAGCTCAATCATCGATGGATGAAATGACTAAGTGTTTTCTTGTGCTGCGATGTATTGAAGAAGATAAAGTAGCTTTTGTTACTCAAATGCTCTAAGGAGAAGCTAAGAACTGGTGGAAGGGTCCAAAGGCATACATGATAAGTGCGGGTACACCGATGAACTGGGATAATTTTTGTACCGTATTTCTAGATAAATATATTCCCATGAGTATAAGAAAACAAAATGAGTCTGAATTTACACACCTTCTACAAGGAGACATGTCAGTTGTTGATTATGTGGCAAAATTCGAGGAACTAGCAAGGTTTTGTGCCCAAGCAGAATACGCCCCAAATGATCGATGTAAGATAAATCAGCTCGAGTGGGGTTTGATTCTAGAGAATAAAAGTAATTTGGCCCAACTAGAGATAACTTCTTATGCCACCTTGATTCATAAAAATTTACATCGTAGAAGAAAGTTTACGAGGTTTGAAGGAGAACAGACAACTTAAGTGGCAACAAAGGAAGGATGTGCCTAGGAGTAATCAACATTTAAAGGTTAAGATGCCCCCCAATAAAGGAAGGCAACCCCAAAACTCGGTTGTATCTCAAGCGAGGTGTCCAAGGGAATGTCCTAAGTGTGGAAGATCACATCTAGGAGAATACTTGTACGGTAAGAAAATACACTTTTGGTGTAAGATATCGGAGCACATGAGTCAAGATTGTCCACAAAGAAAAATGAAAGAGCTAACCAACTCAAATGACCCACCCACTAGAAGAGTCTACACTCTTAATGCTAAGAAGGCTAAGGGAAACAACAACTTGATTACCGATGAGTTTTTTCTAAATAATGAACCTTTAAAAGTATTGTTTGACACATACGCTTCTCATTCCTTTGTGTCAACTAAGTGTGTTTTACGCTTAGGTCTCAAATTAACTGAACTTACACCTCCCATGGTTGTCTCTACAACGATTGAGAGTAGTGTCAAAACCTCTTATGTATGTAAAAGTTGCAATATTAGTGTACCTGATAGAGTCTATCCAATTGATTTGTTTTGTCTACCTTTGAAAGGAATGAATGCCATCTTAGGAATGGATTTGCTTTCAACTAATTTTGTACTTGTAGATTATGGATATTAGATTTTGTATTTTCGTCCTGCTATTTTAAGTAGAAAGGAAACTAATTCCATTCTACGTCCTAGTGTGTCTCACCTCTTACAATGCCTATGTAGTGGGGGTCAAGGTTTTCTACTACGTCATCTTTAGATTCGGGACCTAAACTTGATGTCGCTACAATTCCAGTTGTCAACGAATTTTTAGACGTCTTCTCAGAAGATTTAATATCCCTACCTCCAAAGAGAGAGATAGAGTTCTCAATAGACCTAGTTCCTGGTGCTAAACCAATTTCTATTACTCCTTATAGGATGCCACCTCTAGAGTTAAAAGAACTAAAAGCTCAATTAGAGGATCTCTTAGCTAAGGGTTTTGTAAGGCCGAGTGTCTCTCCATGGGGTGCTTCGGTTTTATTAGTTAAGAAGAAAATTGGAGGAATGAGACTTTCCATAGATTATAGACAACTCAACAAAGTAACCATTAAGAACAAGTACACTCTCCCTAGGATAGATGACTTGTTAGACCAACATGGAAGAGCTACCATCTTTTCAAAGACCGACCTTAGATCAGGATACCATCAAATGCGAATGAAGTCGGAAGATGTTCAAAAGACAACGTTTAAAACAGGGTACGGACACTATGAATTTTTTAGTTATGTCCTTTGGTGTAACCAATGCTCCGACCGTATTCATGGATCATATGAACCGCATCTTCATACCTTATTTGGATAAGTTTGCAATAATCTTTATGGATGATATCCTTATTTATTCTCGAAATTCTGAAGAACATGAGTTACGCCTCAAGATAGTAATGCAGATTCTTAGAGATAAAAAATTGTTGACGAAACAAAGCAAATGTTAGTTTTGGTTAAGTGAAGTAAAGTTCTTGGGTCATGTGATTCCTCAAGGAGGTGTAATTGTTGACCCTTCTAAGGTAGAAACTGTTTTGAATTGGAATCAACCTAAGAATGTTACGGAAGTTAGAACCTTCATGGGGATGGTCAGTTATTATCGTAGGTTCATTAGGAAGTTTTCCCAAATAGGCTTACCTTTAACCCGTCTCACTCGAAAAGATAATCCTTTTGTATAGGATAAAGATTGTAAGAGTTTTCAAGAGTTGAAAACTCGCTTAACCACTGCACCTATCCTTGTGATTCCTGATTCAACCTTAGGGTTTGAAATATATTGTGATGCATCCTTTAAAGGATTAGGATGTGTGTTAATGCGAAACCGTAAAGTTGTGACTTGAGCCTCTAGACAACTAAGACCCCATAAGGAAAACTACCCTACTCATGACCTTGAGTCATAAGCCATAGTATTTTCCTTAAAGATATCGAGACAATATTTATATGGAGCTAAATTTGACATTTTAAGTGACCATAAGAGCCTGAAATACTTGTTTGACCATAAGGAATTGAACATGAGGCAGATGAGGTGGATGAAGTTTTTGAAAGAATATGATTTTGAGTTAAAGTATCACCCAGGTAAAGCAAATGTGATTGCTGATGCCTTAAGTTGAAAATCACTAAATGTAACCCACATGGTAGTTAATGAGATGGGTTTATAAGAAGACTTTAGAAACCTTAACCTAAACTTGATATCATTAGATGAAGGAATCCTACTACGTCCTCTAGAAATCTCTTCTAATTTTCGTGATAGGATGAGGAAAAATCAAGAATATGACAAAGAGTTACGTCCAAGATAACTCAACCAAAATTTTCCATCGCTTCAGATGGGATCATCCTCTTTAGAGGAAGAATTGGTGTACCTAATGCTGAAAACTTGAGGAGAATGATTCTAGAAAAAGCTCATAGAAGTGGGTTATCAATCCACTCAGGTGCCACCAAGATGTATTAAGACCTTAAGAAGAACTATCGGTGGCATGCGATGAAAAGTGAGATAACAATGTATGTTGCCCAATGCTTAGTATGTTAAAGGGTAAAAAATGAACACTAAAGTCCCGCAAGTTTACTCCAGCCTAGAGATTCCATAGTGGAAATGGGATAAGATATCCATGGACTTTGTAGTAGGATTACCTCGTACCTAAGCAGGGTATGATTTTATATGGTCATAGTAGATCGGTTAACTAAGTCAACCCATTTTATTCCAGTGAAAACTACCTTCAATACCCTCAGGTTGGCCAAGATATTTATAAAGGAGATAGTAAGGTTGCATAGAGTGCCAACCAGCATTGTGCCAGACAGGGATCCTAAGTTTACATCACAATTTTAGAAAAACATTCCATATAGCTTTTGGAACTTGTTTGAGTCTTAGTACCGCTTACCACCCTCAAACCGATGGTCAAACTGAGAGAGCCGTTCGAACATTAGAAGTTATGCTTAAGGCTTGTATCTTAGAAGATAAGGGAAATTGGGATACACATTTACCTTTAGTGGAGTTTTCCTAATAGTTACCATTCAAGTATAGGTATGACATATTACGAAGTCTTGTATTGACGTAAGTGTAGGACCCCTTTGTGTTGGTCAAAGGTTGGAGATAAAGGAATCTTAGGACCATATGTTATCAAGGAAACCACATAAAGTATTAGATTGATAAAAGATACAATGAAAAAAGCTCAAAGTCGACAAAATAATTATACTAACAACAGAAGAAGACCCTTAGAATTTGAAGAGGGTGGTCATATTTTTCTTAAAGTCACTCCAACTATAGGTATTGAAAGATTTGTTAGAGTAAAGAAATTGAGTCCTCGTTTCATGGGTCCTTATCAAATCATTCGTTATGTAGGTCTAGTTGCATACCAATTAGCGTTACCTCCTTCATTGTTTGGATTACACGATGTCTTCCATGTGTCTCAACTCAAAAAGTACATTCATGACCTGTCACAAACTTTACACCATGATTCAATCCAATTGAAACCAAACTTTACTTTTCAACCGGTACCAAGTCGAATTGTGGGCCGAAGCTTGAAAACCTTAAGAAAAAAGACAATTTTGTTGGTGAAAGTTGTTTGGGAAAGTATTTGCCCGAAGATGCCACTTGGGAACTTGAGTTCAAAATTTTGGAGAAGTATCGTCACTTGTTTTATTAGGTAAGTTGCTAAATTTTGAGTACAAAATTTATTTAAGGGGATAAGTATGTAACATCCCTCTTTAACATAAATAATTGGTAGTAATATTTTTTTTTTTTTTTATGTTTTACTTATTAGTATACCATTATAATTTATAGTGATAATAATAATAATAATAATAATAATAATAATAATAATAATAATAATAATAATAATAATAATAAAAGAATGAAAGAAAGAAAGAAAAAAAAGAAAGAAAGAACGAAACGAAAAGGGGGTGGGGAAATTACTAAACTAAGGGAGAAAACGAAGAAAAAAAAAAAAAAGAAGAAGAAGGGAGAAGCACCTAAACCAGAAACATAGAGAGAGGGAGAAGAAGAAAATGAGGGACAAAAAAACATTGAGAAAACAAGAAAAAGAGAAAGGAAAAGTTCACTTTTTGCTAGAAGTCAAGGTAAAAAGAGCTAAGAGTATCATCATCTTCTCAATCTTTTTGGAAATCAAGAGGTGTATTTTTCTTTTTCTATTTTCCTGCAAGCATGTATGAGATAATGTTTATATAGATTATGGATTTGGGGTTTAAGAGTTTGAAGTGAAGAAATGATTTTTTTTTTTTTGTTAGACTTAGGGGTTTCGAAATAGATGGTTAAAATAGTTTATGCATGTGAAGTTCTATAATTGAATTTAGTTATAACAAAAGTAATTATAGTTAGCTAAGCAAATGTGTCTTTAAATATTATAACCGTAATTGCATGGTAGAATTGTTCTAAGTAGTGCTTTCCTAAATATTGATTGAGAAAGAGGCATATCCAATTAGATTCATAGAAACTCATAAACATAGATCAAGGTAGAGAGAAGAGATTGAGTGGAAATGCTAGTATTGATGTATTCTCATCAGTGATAGATACTAGGAGATCATTATTGAAGACGTGAATCTTGGTGTTATTCTTTCCTTATCTTTATTCATTTGAGTTTTACTTTGCTTTTGAAAACAGTTTTCAAAACCGCAGAAAGGAGAATATTATCCGTTTTAGTTTGGTTTTTTCTACAATTGTTAGTTTGGTGTTTTGTTGGTCAATTCTTGTTGCAGATCATAATATTGTTTTAACAAATACTATAATGTGGATTTGGTGCATTTCGAGAATATATTATTTTCTAGGAGTTCATTATTGGCATGGTTGGTCAAAATATGTATAGACTATCATCTAAGTGGAATCAAGTTTTGTTGTTGCTTCTTTTATAATATTCTTACTTATACATATAAAAATTGCTGGACACATATAGATTGGTGTGAATTTGCCTTTTGACATTTTCTGGGTCCCTGTTTCAATTTCTATATCATTGAATTGGTACAAATAAAGATGATGTCCGGAACTTAAATATTTAATTTGAAATTAAAAAGATGGAGTCTAGAACTTGAGTGAAAACCGCAAATATCGATTTATTGTTTTCCGATATTTGTATCATTTTATTGGGCTTTTGTTCTTTTATAGATGAGTAAAGAAACTTGAATTCATAATATTATTGATTTACAACTGTAACATATATACAACTAATATAATAATAACCAAAGCCATATGAATAGCTTGAATCGGCTGACCAATAAATGAGAAAATAAAGCAATTTGATTGCTACAATCATAACAATTCTGCAGTAACAAACAACAATACTTGCAGCAGTTTTTGTTTCATACATTTACTAAAAAACGGTTTCATATATTAATTGGTAATGATTCTTTGACAATGAGATTGTTTTACCCTTATATATGCAATGAAGTTATATTTATGCATCAATCAAGTTATATATATGGCAATGATTGTTTGTCTGATTTGTTTTTAATTTAAACTTAAATTTTAAATAAATTTTCGTGTTTTACTCCGTTACCAAATATTCGTAAATTTTTTCTTAAATACGTGGAACCAATTGTGCGAATGGGTAATGAAAAGCAAAGCTGATTTTATATAAAACAGATTGGCAAATGTTAAAAGATACCGGTTAATGTTTTTCAAATAAAGATGGATTTGACAAAAGATTAAATTTATATTTATATTTGACGACAATAAATGAGAGTTTTAATTGTGTTTTTAAAGTCTTAAAAACTTTTTTATGAAATTGATTATAAAACAAAAATGTGATAGGTCACTTCACTCTTCCCTCTGAATGCACTAATCACAAAATGTATTATACATCCACTATGACTATGTTAAGTTGGGTAAGTGAAGTTGTTGAGGGCAACAAGCACTAGTAGTCTAAATTACAAAAAGAATGTTTACAAATATACTCTCATAATGTATTTGTAGTTTTTCAACATTCATAAAATAATACAAAGTTTTTCAACAATTGTTTTATGTGATAAAAATAGGTTTCTCATATGTTATTTTGCAGCGAATATCACACCCTTTTATAGAGAAACTTCAAGATCATCAGGGTTATTGATTGTTGCTTGTGATTGCATGAAATCAACGTGTAAAATAATGAATCATTAAATCTTGAATCAACATTAAAAACTTGTTTGAATACACCTTCATAATTAATTCATCGTATCTTGATGGAAGCAACAAGCAAATCAGATGATGACATATTTAGAGGATATCATGCATTCTTCAGTCGATGATGAGTAGATTATGTTCACATATTTTCTTTTTAAAACTTTCGAAATAATTAAAAGTGAGTTTTATTATCTATTCGGAACTTTTGTTAAATTAGAAACTTTCGAAATATAATTTTACAGAAATAATTACCAATTTTGAAACTTTCGATGAATATGAAAGTTTCGAAGTTAACATTTCCAGAAAGTTTCGAAAGTTTGGAAGAATTTGAAACTTCCGAAACACATATCATTCGAAACTTTCGTTATATGAAAGTTCCGAAATGAAAATTTCCAGAAAATTTGGATGAATGTGAAACTTCCGAAACACATATTTTTCAAAAATTTCAAACATTCGAAGTAAGTCAATTTCGAAAGTTTCAAAAAATTCCAAACTTTCGAAATTTTCAATTCATTTTTAGAAAATCTGAAAAGAAACTTCCGAAATTAGATATCAAATTTAATACTATTAATTTATTACTATAAATATATTACTATTTATTACTATAAATTTATTATTATAAATTTATTACTATTTATTAGTATTAATTCATTACTATTTATTACTAATAAAAATATATTTCGGAACTTTCCATGTGCACGGTACAAAACCCAAATAATTTTCATTAAAAAAGTGGTACAAAAGTAAGAACAAAAAAATTTACACAACAAAAATAACATGGGTAAACTAAGGGTTTGGGGTGGTCAATCTAGCTAAGATAAGTCTTAAAGTATTATGAATAGACTCTTGATTCTCTATTGTCTATTCCATGAATGCCTCAATTTTATCTTTATTTTTTAAAGTCTTTCTTGTTTACAAATTGAGAGGGGTCAAAAGTAGGTGTGGAAGAAATTGGTGAGATTTGACTGGTTGTTTGTGTAAATGTTTGAGGATGGTTATTGTGTGATAGAAACAATGTAGAGGATGGAAATTCAATGTTAAAAGGATATGGGTTTAATCTATATCTAAGAGCTGCAAAGATTTCTGCTAAGGTTGCCTTTAACATTTCATCTTAGGTGAATGTACCTGAATAAGAGTTATAAAAAGTAGTAAAGGTATGTGATTTTATTTTTTTAGTTGGTTCATGTTTAGAGGGGGTTGTATAAGATTTAGTTTCAGTAGAGTGTTTAGAGGGTGTTGCAGTAGGTTCACATTCAGTTATATCATTACTACTAACAATACAAATATTAATAGAAGAATTAATAAATTCAGAAGAGGGATTTACCTTTAGTCTCTTCCACAAAGATGGGGCTTGCTTCATCTTAATTGGCGTTTTCATCATTTTCATCTTCTTCTACATCAATAGTTACCTTAACTAACATTTTTACTTTCAAACTCTTGAGATGTTTTGTAGAGGGAAGTAAACAGAGAGCATCTATTGAATGGATTGGTACATCATAATGTACTCCTTGATAACCTCTTTATCATGCTCTTCAAAGATTGGAGTATATTTGTCTCCAACAAAGAAAGGAATGTCTCGGGATCCATTAGTTTGACCTGTAAGTCTTTTAACTTCATTACTTGGCTTTATGTTGTCCTTGTAGCAACGAGCCTCATTTTTATTATCCTCTGATTCTGCTGTTGCCTTCAAAATATTTTTCTACTTGGATTTCAATGCCAAAGTTGACTTCTTCTTCCTGAGCTCATCCACTGCAAGCTCAATTTTATGTGATCCTGAAGAGCTAATCATTTTTTCCAATTTAAGAGTATTAAGATCATTAGCTTGTTGATTAGTGTAAGACCCATAATTTTAAAGTATACCTTATGTATTTTTGTGTATTTTGGATTTTGGCTCGGAGGCTTTTTAGCCAAAGTTAATAATATTTTGGAGTTTATATGATCAAAAAGATATTTTGATGCCGTTTAGAATTACTCTTCGATAAATAAATTAAATTAAGTACGGTGAATCCTTTGCTGAGAATTTAATGCGTTATGGGTAAAATGGTAATTTTAATGAATATGAAGATATTTGTTAAGTTACAATTAAGATATATATATATACATATATGTATATATGTTTGTTTGGAGAGAATAGAAAGAAAGGAAATTAGAAGGAAGGAAAAGGAAAAGAAAAAGTTATATAAAGGAAAGAAGGAAAAAGGAAGAAAGGAAAAACAAAGGAAAGAAAGAGAAAGGAAAGAAAACCAGAATTTTCCATCTTCCTCTCCCTCCCTGTGCGAGAACCCATTCTCCCTCCTTCCTCCATTTTCGTTTTTCTTCGCTTCCTTTCTTCAAGATAGAAACCCAAGGTTTGTTGAGTGTGAAAGAGAAGATTTCTTAACTTCACTCTTCCTCTTTGATTCGAAAACGAAGAAAAACGGTATAAGGGATTCAAACACAAACCTCCCCGTTTCACCTCGATCTAAACGTCGTTTCAAGAAGTGATAGAAGGGAAGGTTGCT
>NC_021161.2:31126447-31134011 GCF_000331145.2 Cicer arietinum
TGATTTATCAATGCTTTGGTCAGTTATGTATTACTTGATGATTTGAGAACTTCATTTTGATTTCATTTTTAATTGGCAAGCATTATATGAACTTTGAGCATATGGAAAATCCTTTTAAGGTGCATGCTTAGTGAAAGGTTATTTTGTGCATTTAAAAACTTAAATGTTATGTGTTAACTGTTAATTTCGGTTGGTGACCCTTTACAACTATTGTGGAAATCTGGGCTTTGCCCTCAAAGGAGAGCCAGAATGATCCTACCGGTTCGTACCCTACGGATGGGAATGTAGATGGGAATGCTTGATTGGAGCTATGTTAGGAGGATCTCACGGGGCGCGTGGAGATCACTCAGGGTGTTTAGTTGTTTTGTAAAATGATCAGACTAGGTTGACACAGAGGGAACAGATGTCTTTCCTTGGGGTTGCGTTTATTTTTAAGCTGGAAAACTGTACTACTTTTGTTATGTAAATATTTTGAATTCATGGATTGAGAACTTTTTCCGCTGCTTGAAAATTATAATGACTTAATTACTTATCCAAAGGTGTTACCTTATTTATTTCTCTGTTTTATTTTAATTTCTTTTGAAAAAAAAAATACACCATCGCTTTGAAAAACGGGGTGTTACAATTAGCTGTAATCTTAGGTATCCACTTGTTTGGCAGACTCCTAAGAATTATCTTCACATGACCAGTAGTACTATAACTCTTCTTAAGTACCTTTAATCGTGACACCAGAGTTTTGAATATGAAAAAAAAAAATTCAATGTCTTCATCTTCTTCTATCTTGTACAACTCATACTTTCTAACTAGGAGGTTCACCTTTTCTTCTTGACCTTGCTTGCTGCCTTCATAAGTCAAAACCAAATTGTCATATATGCTTTTATTTGTTTCTTTGTCAATGAACTTATCAATTTCTTTGAAGGTGATTGCATTGATCATGAAGGTTCTACACTTGTGATGCATGATGACTCTTCATTATATGCATATTTTTCATTGATTTAGTCTTATTTATCTTTAATCATTAGTTAATTTAAGGAATTATTTGATATATTTTGTTGATTTTAGTTCTTTAATATAATTAAATGTTTATGTTACTATTTCCTTGATTAGTTAGAGATTTTTCAGAGTTTTGCATTGTTACTTTGTTTTAGTGCAGTGCTGAATTTTGGTAAGAAATCAACATGAACTATGTGGAGTATTTCTGCCATATATGGAGTTGTAGATGTCCAATTGGATTAAAACCAAGTGCAACTTAAAGCTAAGATCAATAGCTACAACTTTCATGAAGACACCAGAACCCAATTCAGAATCAAAAGAGGAGACAAATGCAGAAAACAACAAATAGTAGAAGTTATGCGTCTGAAGCGCAATAGATGTGCCTGGGGTGCATTTCCACCCTTTTGACACTGTCTAGACACGCCCGAAGCGCAAATCCCGCACTTGGAGCGTGTAGGCTTGTGCCTTAATATAGAAACTCAAAGACAACCGTTTCTAACACCATTGGAGCAATTTTATCAAGAATCATTCATGAATCTTTCTTGTAATTTATCTCTAATCTCTATCTTTTCTATCTCTGTCATGAGTAACTAAACCCTATTTGTTAATGATGAGTGTAACAAGATGAAACCCTTATTTTTCTGATTTGATTTCTATTTATATGAATAAGTTTATTGAATTATTTTTCTCATATATGTGCTTAATGCTTTTTATTGCTTGATCAACATTAAAATGTTCTACGATTCGTATTTTGAAACGGGAGTGGATTTTACGAATGCTTGAGATGAGAAATTCATGAATTTGTAGTCTAGGGATAGATGTAGGTCATTAAACCTGTAAAAATAGTTGCAAAGAAAATAGTTTAACAAGAGACTTCCTGTACAATAAGACTTAATTCTAATCTGAAATCCAGTAAGGAATTAGGGGTTACTTTGGAATTAAAGGTTTTGTCACTAAGACATTAGGGCAAAAATAATAAAGAGAATTCGGTAATAATTCAATAAAGGAATTCAATAACTAGGATCAAATTAGACACCAAGGTTGGATTTGAAGTGAAACTCATCCCTTGCATTTTTCTTGTTATAAAGGATTAATTTTATTACTGTTGTTAATTTTAAATACTATTTCAACTAATTTTTGAGCTTTTTGTTCAATTTTAGCAATTAAATATACTTCGATAGTAAAATTCAATTCTTGAGTTCGACACTCGGTATTACCGTTTTAACTATTATTTGTCATGATTCAGTACACTTACTGAAACGCTATCAAGTTTTTGGTGCCGTTGCCGGGGTTTGCCATATCACTATTGAATTTAATTTATTTCCTTAATTGAAATTTTTTTCTATGCAATAAAATTTTTGCTTTTCTTTTATTTTTAATTTTGAAAAAAAAAATTGTTTTGCTTTTATTTTCTATTTTTATTTGTTGAGCTTGCTAATGTCATGTGCTAGTGGTTTGTCTCTTCTTTGTTTGAGATAACTATTCGCTGTAGAGCGTGTATGATTATAATGATGATATTCTACTACAATTATATGAAGAGTCTGGTACTTGTCTTATATCTGGTATATGTCGCATGATTGAGGGGCAAATCTTGAGAGATACATTTTTAAAATATCACCCTCATATCCCTCTGATAAAGCCTCTTAGGTGTGACTTTTTGCTTAGAAGGACATATGAATGAAAATTGTTCTGATAACCTTGCCGAACTAATAGAATATGAATATTTTTTGGTCAAAGATGTAGAAAACGACGAGTGTTACATTAAAAAGATCAATTGGCGACAAATTCTACCTCCTAAAATTCTATCCAAAGAATTAAATCACAAAGACTTTCACATTACGGACGTTTTGGTTGAAATCATGAAGAATAACATGATTTCAATTGAATGATTTGAAAGTCAATGTGAGAAGTTATTTGAGCAAGTGGAAGAGTTTGAAAAGATGGAGGAGAAGTTGAAGATTGAAGATAATTTCATTGTTGTAGTAGAAGAAGATAAGCAAGAGGAAAAGATGAACAAGGAAAAGAAACAAGAAGAGATTGATAAAGTTCGAGATTCAATCTATGCATTGTTCATCAATGTCCAATTAAGAAGGACATGGAAGCGACATTCTTTATTTCTCAAGTTCAAGAAATGTATACCAAACAAAAAGAAGAAGAAGGATGATGTGTTTTTCCTGTCATATATGCCACCTTGACAATAGTTGAGGCGTCAAGCTAATGACTATAAAGAAGCACCTCGTGGGAGGCAGCCCACAGGTAGAGGTAATTTTATTTTTGCAATCTTATTTTTGTTATCTGAATTTGTTTCTTTCTAATTTCATGTAAACGTGCACTATGATGTAGAATTATTAACAACTTGCATTTGGTCTTAAGTTTTCTGTTTGGGATTTTGAAATGTAAACTCTATTTCTTTGTTCATATCATCGCTTAATTTGGTAAGTTTCAATAATGCATGCATTGTTAATTACTCCTTTGTTGGCGAAGTCTCACTTGCAATTTTTTTTTTTAAAAAAAACTAGCCACATTACAAGCCAAAAACCTGATTTTAATTAAATCACCTTACTTGAAGTTAGGTAAAAAAAAAATTCTCGTCTTGGTAAAGTTCTAAGTTTGGGATTTCTCATGGGATAGCAACCTTTTAAGTTTGGGGTGGTGATTCTCACAAAAAAAAAAGAAGAAAAAAAATCAGTTTGTGTACTTTGGTCAATAATATCTTCTTGGTACTTTCGTCAATGTTTGAGAATCTCCACAATGAAAAGGTGAAGAAAAATAAAACGTGGTAGAATAATTTAAAAATGTATGCCTAACTCCAAGTAGTAAAGCCTACTATCCCAAAAGTTCATACCCTTGCCTAAGCTCCGTTACAACTCGAAAGTCCTCCAAAACTGTATGTGTTTGCTGCATTGTGATTGCTAACAAGAATTATTTCAAGCCTATGGTAGTGTGATGCATGTTCTAAACACTTGAGCGAACTTTTGGTGAGATTGTGTGAAGAGGGAGTTGAACTTGATGAATGAATGTTAAAGTTTACAAATTGTGTTGTTTTTTTGTAAGCAATCATAGAGCATGATGAATGTTATGTATTAGTTGGAACTTTGAGAATTGAGTTTGATTTGATTTTAGAAATTGAGTTTAAGTTTGCTTTTAACTGTACCAAATCTGAAATTAATTGTTGATTGGGGACAAGCAATAGATTACGTTTAGGGTTGTGATAACTCTTCACCATCAACATATTTTTCATTGATTTTAGTCTTATTTATTTTTAACCATTAGTTAATTTAAGGAGTTATTTGATATATTTTGTTGATTTTAGTTCTTTGATTTAATGAAATGTTTATGTTATTATTTCCTTGATTAAGTAGAGATTTTTCGGAGTTTTGCGTTGTTACTTTGTTTTAGTGCAGATGAAAGCTAATATCCATTGCTACAACGTTCATGAAGACACCGGAACCCTATTCAAACTTAAAAGAGGAGACAAATGCAACAAACGTCAAAAAGAAGAAGTTTTGTGCCTAAAGCGCAATAGCTGCGCTTGGGGCGCATTTCCACCCTTTTGACACTGTCCAGACGCACCTGGAGCACGTAGCGGGCTGATGAATATATAAAAACACAATTTTCTCACTTTTTAGAGATCTTTTTGACTATTGGGAAGTTGGGAGACTTGTGCCCTAGCATAGAAACTCAAAGACGGCGGTTTCTAACACCATTGGAGCAGTTTTATCAAGAATCATCCATGAATCTTTCTTGTAATTCTTCTCTAATTTCTATCTTTTCTATCTCTATCATGAGTAACTAAACCTTATTTGTTAGGAATGAATGTAACAAGATGAAACCCTTATTTTTCTGATTTGATTTCTATTTATATGAGTGCGTTTATTGAATTATTTTTCTCATATATGTGCTTAATGCTTTTTATTGCTTGATCAACATTAAAATGTTCTACGATTCGTATTTTGAAACGAGAGTGGACTTTACGAATGCTTGAGATGAAAAATTCATGAATTTGTAGTTTAGGGATAGATGTAGGCCATGAAACCAATTAAATTAGTTGCAAAGGCAATGGTTTATCAAGAGAATTCTTGTACGATAAGGCTTAATTCTAATATTAAATCCACTAAGGAATTAGGGGTTACTTTGGAATTAAAGGTTCTGTCACTAAGACATTAGGGCAAAAATAATAAAGAGAATTCGGTAATAATTCAATAAAGGAATTCAGTAACTATGATCAAATTAGACACCAAGGTTGGATTTGAAGTGAAACTCATCCCTGACATTTTTCTTATTATAAAGGATCAATTTTATCACTGTTGTTAATTTTAAATATTATTTCAATCAATTCGAGAACTTTTTGTTCAATTTTGGTAATTAAATATAATTCGCTAGTAAAACAAAATCCTTGAGTTCGATACTCGGTATTACCGTTTTAATTATTACTTGCAACGATTTAGTACACTTGCTGAAACACTATCAAGTTTTTGGCGCCGTTGCCAAGGATTGCCATATCACTATTGAATTTAATTTATTTACTTAATTGAAATTTTTTGCCGTGCAATAAAATTTTTGCTTTTATTTTATTTTTAATTTTGAAAAAAAATTATTTTTCTTTTTTTTTTTTTTCTATTTTTATTTGTTGAACTTGCTAATGTCATGTGCTAGTAGTTTGTCTCTTCTTTTTTTGAGATAACTATTCGCTGTAGAGCATGTAAGATTATAATGATGATATTCTACTACAATTATATGAATAGTGTGATACTTGTCTTATATTTGGTATATGTCGCATGATTGAGGGACAAAAATACTTTGACTCTTCAAACCAAGTCTTTTCAACACAACTTGAAAACCTACAATTTTCTTGAGGAACAAGAAAGCCACAGTCAGGTTGGGTTACAAGAGTTTGAAACCAATTGGTTTGCTTCTAACAAGCTAATTGTAACAATGATTGTCACAATAGAAAAACACTAAGAAAATATTTCTTTTTAACAAGTGTTTATCTAGACCTTAACTTTAAGAACTCTAATGACTTAGGAAATTTTGTGTTTGTGAGTTCTATTTTACTTTCTTCTACAACCTTGAATATATATTTATAGAATAGGTTATGGTTTCTCCTTTGTCTTTCCAAAATCTGAATCATATATTTTCAAATTATAAATGTATCTTCTTCTAAATAATTCATATCTTCTTGTAGATTATGATCAACTCTTCTTGTTAATATTTCAAATCTTCTCATAGATAAATCTTGATAAAATCTTCTTGTAAATAATTCATATTGTGATAAATTTTGATCAAATCTTCTTGTAAGTAATTCATATTTTGTTTTTGATAAGATGTTGATCATATCTTCTTCAAATCTTCACCATATCTTTTTTTCGACATGGTTAAAGATTTGCTTCAATTATAAATTTGAATAAAATCTTATTGTAAATTGTCTTCAAAAACACAAATCTTCTTTCATACTCTGGCTTGATTTGTATGACCTAACCTTTTGTGCCAAATTAATAAGTCTTCTTTTCATACTTAATTCTTTCCATTTCAGTTGTACTATTTACAAGTCAGATGCAAAATAACATATATAAGATAAACTTGTTTAACTTAGAGAAACAAGGTGTTAGGTGTCTCGGGTCAGTAAATGAAAAAAAATTAATTTGGCACAAAAGGTTAGGTCATACAATCCTAAGATTAATCTCAAAATTGAATAAATTTCAATTTGTTAGGGGTTTACCTAAGCTTAGCTACAAAATTGAAATTAAGTGTAAAGTTTGTCAAAAGGGAAAACAATCAAAGAGCTCCTTTACCCCAAAAAACTTAGTCTCTACATCCAAATCCCTTGAGCTCTTGCATATATAACTCTTTTGGATAGTGAAAGCAATCTTAGTAAATGGAAAGAAATATGGTTTTGTAATTGTAGATGATTACACTAGGTAGAAATGGGTACAATTCTTAAGAAATAAAGATGGCTGGCACAAAGTGTTTATTGCATTTTGTAAACAAGTAATGAATGAAAAATGTCTAAGGATTATAACAATTTGAAGTGATCATGGAGTAGAATTTGAAAACAAGTTCTTTGAATTTTTGTGTGATGAGAATGGAATCTCAAACAACTTCTTCTCTCCTAGAACACCGCAACAAAATGTAGTTGTAGAAAGAAAGAATCGATCCTTTGAAAAATATAATAATTAATGAAATTGTTAATTTAATTATTTTATCTATTTTATTAAGTTTAGACGTTAATTAATGAAATTGTTAATTTAAAAATATAATAATTAGTTTTAATTTTAATTAATTAAGAAAGGGACATTAATGTAATATTTCAATAAATGAAGGGGAGTCAGATAATTTACACAATACTTCCTTAAACATGTACAAAAAAATAAATAAAAAGAAATTAGTTGTTTTTGTTTTCTAAAAAGCACATTTTTCTTGTTCTTCTTCTTCGTCACCACCGTGAGCAAACCCCAACATCATCCCAATCTCCAAACCTCTCATTTTCTTTAATTTTTCAAATCCTTTGAACCCGAAAGCTTCTTAAAGTTCTTTAAAATCGTTTTTAAACCTTGCATGTGCAAATCTTTCC
>NC_021161.2:31134033-31143137 GCF_000331145.2 Cicer arietinum
TGATATTGGAGAACTTGAGCCAAAGTTGCAATTCAACAAAAAAGGAAGCTCAAAAACCAATTTAATCAGAACTTCATTTTCTCCCTTAACACAAACTGTGAGTTTTTTTTATTAATTTTTTTCTTTTTATCATCTGAGTTTGGGGGATTTAATTTTATTACAAAATTATGAAGTTGTTTGGGAAAAAGGGGGAATGAAAGAGAAGAACTAAAACAACTAGGAAAAAGAAAATCTAGCCCATACGAATTTCATTGAAAAATTCAACTTATCTATGTTAATTTAGAATGTGTATGCTGTTTATCTATGTGTGTGATGTTTGTAAAATATTTATGAGACTGTTTTCCCCTTTATTTTTCAGAGCTCACTGAAATATTTTTATCAGACCCCATTTATTTTTTATTTAGCAGTTGGTGGAACATGAGACATGAATTTGAAATCAGAAGACCAGTTCCAAGGTTGTGGAATTAGAATATGATGTTTTATTTTATGTTGTAATCAGACAATCGTAGTTTATTTTCAAGATGTAATATTTTATGAATTTACTGAACAAGTTGTAAACTATATTGATGAATGTAGTTTTCAATTATGTTGGTGATTCTAATTTTTTATTTATTATTAGTCACCTCTGTTTTATTAAGGTGTATAGGTCCAATTGTCATATTCTAGACAAATGACAATAGGTTTTATATGTTGGTATCCGAGCCATGTCGATTCAGTAGGACTATGGGTTATGTGTTAGGAATTAGAATAGCTTTCTTTTACTATACATTCTAATTATCATTTCACCTAATACTAAGTCTGATCAACTTAGTATTTTGTGTATGGTATGCAGAATTATGGCTGAAGGATCTAGGAGGAATCTTGCCCATGAAGATAGTATGACTCCACCATCCACTACTAAACCATGTCAAATGGTTATGGAAACTATTCGAATGCAAGCAACAAATACCCATAATTTGGTACAACAAATGGAAATGCAATAAGTTGGTACTCCCAATGCTAATAAGGTGTTTTATGATTTTCTTAAGTTGCAGCCTCCAACATTTTAGGGCAGCCACAATCCCTTAGAGGTCCAACTTGGCTGGATGAGATTAATAAGACATTTGAAGTAGTTCGTTGTACTGAAGAACACAAAGTAGCATTTGCTTCTAATCTACTAATGGGTGAGGCAGAGTATTGGCGAAGGAGTGCAAGAACTTATCTTCAGACTCAAGGAACCCCTATGAACTGGGAACACTTTGAGGTCGCCTTTTTGGACAAATATTATCCAAAAAGTGCCAAAAGACAAAAAGAGTTGGAGTTTGTGCACCTGCAACAAGGAGACATTTTTGTTGTAATGTATGTTGCTAAGTTTGAAGAACTGGCCAGATTTTCCCCACATGCCTAGTATGCACCCACTGAAGAATGGAAGATAAACCAGTTTGAGTGGGGATTGAGGCCTAAAATCCGAGGAACATAGGCCATATGGAGCTCACTAACTATTCTACTCTTGTACACAAGAGCTACATTGTTGAAGACAATTTAAAGAAGGTACAAGAAGAGAGGCAAGCTAAGTGGCAACAAAAGAGAGAATTTGGAAAATTTGGCCAACAGTTGAAGGTAAAGACTCCTCAAGGGAAGGGAAAACAAGTACAAAACTCCAGTTCCCCAAGAGCAAAGAAGTGTCTTAAGTGTGGTAGAGATCATAGGAGAGAGTGCTTGGTCAGAAAACAAGTCTGCTACTACTTCAAATATCCTAGTCATATGGCTCCCTCTTGTCCAGTATGCCAAAAACAACCAGAGTCCAACCCAAACAAGCCTAACATTGGGAGGGTCTTTGCTCTCAGTGCAAAGAGAGGTATGAATCATAATCTAATAACTGGAACTAGATTCATAAATAAAATCTCTTTAATTGTCATGTTTAACACTGGTGCATCCCATTCTTTCATCTCTTATGATTTCGTTTTGCAACATAATCTCTATGTACTTGAAATGCCTTCTCCTTTAGTCGTAAGCACTGCAACTAAGAATTCAATAGAGACCTCCTTAGTAGGTCACTAGTGTCAAATCACCCTATATGATAGAGTTTTTCTAATAAACCTGGTCTGTTTACCCCTTAAGGGTTTAGACATCATATTAGGAATGGACTGGATGTCCGTCTATTCAGTAACTCTGAATTGTCATGGAAGGAAAGTCATAACTCCTTCAGGAATTCCCTAACTAGAGGAAACCAAATTACCCTCCTTGACCAATAGTTTTCTACTCTTCCAATGTCTGACTAATGGGGTTCAAGGCGTACTATTATTATTATCCTCTAACTCAGGGTATGAAATGGACTTGTCCAATATACCTGTAGTTTGTGAGTTTGAAGATGTCTTTCTAAAGGATGTGACATCTTTGCCTCCTGAAAGAGAAATAGAGTTCTCAATAGACTTGGTTCTTGTAACAAGGCCAATCTCCATTGCCCCTTACATGATGTCCCCATCATAATTAAGTGAGTTGAAAAACCAATTAAAGGACACGATAACCAAGCAGTTTATCAGACCAAATGTGTCTCTTTGGGATCCCCTATGTTATTAGTAAAGAAGAAGGATGGCAATATGAGGTTATGCATAGATTATAGAAAATTGAATAAAGTGATCATAAAGAATAAGTATCCACTGTCTAGAATTGATGACTTTTTAGAACGATTAGGGGGAGCTACTGTGTTCTCCAAAATTGACTTGAGATCAAGGTACCACCAAATTAGAATAAAATCAAAGGATGTACCAAAAACAAACTTTAAAACTAAGTATGGGCACTATGAATTTTTGGTTATGCCTTTTGTTGTAACCAATGGCCCAACTGTGTTCATGGATTACGTGAATAGATTTTTTAGGCCATACTTGATAAGTTTGTGATAGTATTTGTAGATGACATACTAATATACTCTAAGACCCCAGAGAAACATGCAAGTCATCTTCAAATAGTGTTGCAAGTACTTAGGGATATAAAGCTTTATGCCAAACTAAGCAAATGTGAGTTTTGGATGTCATAAATAAAATTTCTAGGCCATGTGATCAGTAAGGAAGGAGTGGCAGTGGATCCCTCCAAAGTAGAGGCAGTGCTAAAATGGGAACGTTTCTTAGGATTGGAGGGGTACTATAGGAGATTCATTAGAAAATTCTCCCAAATTTCCCTACCTCTGACCAGACTTACTAGGAGGACCAACCCTTTATGTGGGATCAAAAAAGTGAAAAGAGGCCCATGTGTTGGCCATACCAGATCCAACCTTAATATTTGAAGTATATTGTGATGCATCCCTGAAAGGTTTAGGCTGTGTATTGATGCAAAACAACCAAGTAGTGGCTTATACTTCAAGGCAACTAAAGCCTCATGAGGGGAATTATCCCACTCATGACCTAGAATTGACTGCCATAGTGTTTGCCTTGAAGATCCGGAGGCATTATCTATATGGAGAACAATTTGATATTTTCAGCGATCACAAAAGTCTAAAGTATCTCTTTGACTAGAGGGAACTTAACATGAGACAGAGAAGGTGAGTAGAGTTCTTGAAAGATTATGAATTTGAACTGAAATACCACCCAGGCAAGGCCAATGTAGTGGCTGATGCATTGAGCAGAATATCCATACATATGTCTCATTTAATGATCCAAGAACTTGCATTGCTAGAAAACCTTTGAGACTTGAACCTAAATATGACAATCCTCCAAGGGGAAATTCTTTTAAATAAACTAGATATAACTAGTGATCTTAGAGACCAAATTAGGCAATCTCAAGGGATGGATGAGGAGTTGCAACTTAGAAAAGACCAAGAAAGATTTACAAGGGAAAACTTGCATTGCTAGAAATCCTTAGAGACTTGAACCTAAATATGACAATCTTCCAAGGAGGAATTATTTTAAATAAACTAGAAATAACTAGTGGCTTTAGAGACCAAATTAGGCAATCTCAAGGGATGGATGAGGAGTTCCAACTTAGAAAAGACCAAGAAAACTTTACAAGGGCAAGAGATGGAACAATTTTATTTCAGGGAAGAATTTGTGTACCTAAGGATTCAAAATTAAAGAGACTAATACTAGACTCTAGGGATGGCAATATAATTCGCACCCGCGGATACCGACCCAAACTCGTTTGATTTGGGCGGGAAAACCCGCTTTGATTTGGTGCGGGTGCGGATTTTCCCCGAAATTAAATTTTGGGGGCGGGGATGGTTTGGGGGTGATGATATCCACCCCGCACCCGAACCCGCCCCACAAGTAATATTATAGTAATTTTTGAATTTTCTATACATATATGTGACACGCTAAACCCCTAAATAATATATAATAATTTATATTATATTTCTATAAAATTTACAGCGGATAAATAAAAATATATTTCCAAGAAAATAAAAACTTTTATTTTTAATTAAGAATATCACGTTTCTCAAAAATAAAAAACAACACTTTAAACTTCTTTACTCTTATAAAATAGTGCAATCTCAATAAACTTGATTTATGTATAATTACTTGATTTTATTCTAAAAACATACTAGTACTTATAAGGTTTTCATACAAAAAATTGTTTCAAATTAAATAAGTAAAATACAAATTACAATCCTTATTCCCGGTATCACGTATCAGAGCAGGGTTCCTGCCAAACCTGAACTCCAAGACTCATTAACCTGTAATGACTGCGATTTCGCAAACGCAGGGCCAAACCAGTCATACACAAACAAAGAAGGAGGTGAGTTTCGAAATCATGATGATAATATAATACAAGTAAGAAGAACACGCAAACAATCATAACAGATCTATATCATTACACAAACATTCCTTTAGAAAATATCACATTAAACAATCAAAACCACTCAAGGAAAATCAATCAATTTCACTATAACATCAAATCGTCTAAGAGAAATTATCACCACACACAATACATATTAATCACAACAAAAAAATCACAATAAAATACAATGTTATTCATGAGCTTAGAGTCTACTTCACAATGTGGTACCATTCTAACTCTGAAGTACTTGGTTAGGAGGCTTGATACTATGCCACCATCTAGGTGGACGGACAATTCAAATTGGCGTTGTCCTCATAGATCCCCTCAACTCAACCCGAGACACATATACACGATAGTCGAGGTAAACGTGTGTGTTGCGTGGTAGCTTCTGACATTTGGAGTGCTACCTCCAAGTCACCTAGGAATTCCCCACCCAAATACCTCCAAGGTCTAACAATCTTGTCTTAAAGCTCGACAACAGACAGCCACGATCAGGCTCATTCAGTTGTACTTCCCCGGAATCACTAGGCTTGTCAGGCCCTACCTATATGATGACAAAATAATATCCACTTCACAAATTCTCAATATTTATTTTCTCCCCTCGTTGGTATATGAAACTCCATTAAAACCGTCATCTCAAACACAAATTGAAATCACCATTATTTCATCAACTATGGGGTTAATTCAATATTCTCATCACAGTTTATAACATCACAATTATTAATCATACATCATCATCATCACATAAAATAATCACAACACATCCATCTTTTGTTATCACATCGCATAAACTCATCTAATCACACATATATATAAATTTAATTCGACACCCAATATCAAAATAATATAAATATCACACATTTAAAGAAATTAAATCAATCAACACCTTACAAATATTTTTATTCTATATTTTAATCTCATAATTTCCATATTTGCACATTAATTAATTTATCCCTCGAAGGGCTACTGCAATACGTAGCGAGCCCCGAATGAATCGTTGGGAAATACGGTTTTCCCGTTCATCTCACAATATATTATACTCATAAATTCAAACGCTCTCTCACCCCTTATCTTATTTCGATGCTTTCACACACAAATACGATTCCACGACCGAACAACCTTTTTTCATTGACTCTTTGTCCTTCAATCGATCAAAATCAGAAAACCAATCAGTGGATAATATATCCACTTTTCACTCAGTCGTTTTGGCGTTGGTTTCACTCAAATCGGACTTACGGTGAAGAAGAACGGTGCAAAATAACGAATTTCAAATTTGGGCGCAAATGGAGAAAGTTTTCTGGAACAATTATCGATCACTGGTGTCAAACGATAGGTTATTGTTGTGTTTCCTCTTTGGTTTTACGGCTGCCCTTCCAAAGTTCCAACTCCCTTCCCTTTTTTGTTTGTTTTATTTTATTAACAATTAGGGTTCACACATGAGTCAAACCCATTGGTCTCTTTATTTATGTTTTTGTTTTACTATTATTATTTTTATTTTGATAGAACAAAATTAATAATTATTTAATCTCCTTTTTAATATTCTTCCAAACACAGTTTTCCAAACATTAATAATATTTTATAAATTAGAGTAATTAAAATAATCAATATAAAAAAAACAAATACTAATAATTGAAATTCTCACATTCAAAATAATCTCTACAATTATACTAATTTCTCAAAATACTCACATTATAATAATACCAGCATATTAGAAAATAGTCAAAATTATAAAATAAATAAATATAACATTAATATTTTATATTAATAAATCATAATAAATATATATAAAATCACAATGTCATAACAAGTGTATAAAAATAAACGAAATCAAACACGATATCAATTCTATCTCAAGATAATTATTTATAAAAAATTAAGTAACAATAGAAAATAGTTATAAATAATTGAAATATAACTGTGTACATACTTAATATCAGTCAAACACACAGAAAAATATTACATTAATTTGGTACGAGTATATAGACGTAAAATCTTCTAAGATCTCATTCATTAAAATATGACACTAAAATACTATTTAGAAAAAAATATATAAAATATAATATTTATTATTTAGAATTCTCATGTAGTTCAATATATATAAAAGTAGCACATAATCTAAAGCACCCATATAACAAAAACTAATCTCGAAATTTATTAACATGTATTCTAAAATAATTTTAAAACCAAATTAATTATTTAAAATCATATTTCATTATAAAATAGTTTATTATAAAATTTGGGGTGTTACAATATACATATTAAATATACTTAATATTTTTTAAAATATAAAAAATTATAATCTTATCTCTATAGAAAATAAATTTTTATTTTATTATTATCTAACAATAATTATTTTATTATATTAATTATAATAGCTATAATTTTTAAATTTATAATTATATATATATATATATATATAAATGGGTGCAGGTGTAGGCAGAGAAATTTCACACCCGCTTTGAAACGGGTGCGGGTTCTCCCCGATTAGTCGGGTGCGGGGGTGGAAGAGGCAAAATCCGCCCCCGACCCGCCCCGTTGCCATGCCTATAATAGAGGAAGCTCACAAATGTAACCTAACCATCCATCCTGGATCTACCAAGATGTATCAAGACCTTAAGAAAAATTATTGTTGGCCAAGTATGAAGGTTGATGTGGCTACTTTTGTGGACCAATGCATGACTTGTCAAATGGTGAAAATAGAACATCAAAGGCAAGTAGGATTGCTACAGCCTTTGGAAATACCTGAATGGAAATGGGACTTAATTTCCATGAATTTTGTTGTAGGTTTTCCATATACCCTCACTAGGTATGATTCCATTTGGGCGATTGTGGATAAATTAACTAAGTTAGCCCATTTCTTAACAGTAAAGTCAAACTACAACATCCTTAAACTAGCCAAGTTATTCATTAAGGAAATAGTGAGGTTGCATGAGGTGCCTCTTAGTATCATATCAGATACAAACTCTAAGTTTACTTCCATGTTTTGGAAGGCCTTTCAATAGGAACTAGATTGCACCTTAGTACTACATACCATCCCCAGACTGATGGTCAAACTAAAAGAATTATTCAGACTCTGGAAGATATGCTAAGAGCTTTCATTTTAGAGGAATGAGGAAATTGGGATACGCATTTGCCTCTTGTAGAATTTGCCTACAACAACAGTTACAATGCCAGCATTATCATTGCACCTTATGAGGCTTTGTATGGAAGAAAATGTAGGACACCTTTATGTTGGTCAAAAGTAGGGGATAACGAGATCTTAGGTCCCGAAGTTATCCAAGAGACCACTTAAAAGATTAAGGTCATTAAGGATAAACAAAGGATAACCCAAAGCAGGCAAAAGAGCTATGCTGATATAAGGAAAAGGCCTTTGGAGTTTCAGGAGGAGGATCATATTTTTTTGAGAGTAACCCCCACTATTGGCATTGGAAGAATGCTAAAGGTCAAGAAGCTAAACCATTGTTTTGTTGGACCATTTAAAATATTGCAGAGGATAGGTCTCTCTATATACAGAATAGCTTTGCCACCCAATTTATCCAATCTACACAATAATTTTCATGTCTCTCAATGGAAGAAATACATTCCTAACCCTCATCAAATTTTGAGTCATGAGTTCGTCCAACTCAAGTCAAATCTTACTTATGACCCAATGTGAGTTCAAATTTTAGATAGAAGTGTAAAAGCATTGAGAAGCAAAGAAATTCCCCTAGTGAAGGTTTTCTAGGAAGGATCTTCGGTAGAAGAAGAAACATGGGAAACAGATCCTGTAAGACCCATAATTTTAAAGTACCTTTTATGCATTTTTGGTATATTTTGGATTTTGGCTCGGAGGCTTTTAAGCCAAAGTTAATAATATTTTGGAGTTTTATGATCAAAAAGGTATTTCAGGGATTTTACCGGAATTTCTCGCGGAACCGGAAACTCTCGATAAAGCTAACTTTGAGGTAAGGGCTCCTTCCAAACTTCTAGCTTGCATTAGGGACTTATCTGTAGTTGTGTGGGAAGGAAATTGTTAGGGTTAAATGTGTCGATTTGGGGAAAAACCAAACTAGTGCGTTATGGGTAAAACCCTAAGAGTTAGGTTTTGTTTATAGTGATGAATGTTTCGTGGTAAATGAATTTGAATGTCATTGTGTATGATTATGGGTAAATGAAACTTGATGTTTGTTAATTGGTGTGGTTGCTGTGAATTATGGTTTGAATGTGAAAGTATATTTGAATTTGTTTCTGTGGAATTTGAAAACCATTAGAGTTAAACGAGTATTAAGAATGGGGAATCTCTTAATGACTCGTTACTGAATGTTTTGTGAGAAAACCGTTTAAGTCAAAAGTATATTAAGAATGGGGAATCTCTT
>NC_021161.2:31143637-31149384 GCF_000331145.2 Cicer arietinum
GCTTTTAGAGACCTACACTTGAACGTAGAGTTCGGACCGGGAATTTTGAAATTCGGAATGATTAAGATCTCGAGTGGATTACTTGAAGACATTGCGAATTCTCAGGATGACGTCTTAATTCAAGAGAAGAGGAATCTAATAGTACAAGGGAAGACGACTGAGTTCAAGATTGGGGCTGATAATGTTTTGCGGTGTAATGGTAGGATTTGTGTACCAGCCATTACAGATATGCGGAAAACGATTCTAGAAGAGGCGCATAAGAGTAAGCTGAGTATTCATCCTGGGGCAACAAAGATGTATCAGGATTTGAGGCAGAATTATTGGTGGCCAGGAATGAAGAAACATGTGGCGGAATATGTATCCACTTGTCTAACTTGTCAGAAAGCGAAGGTGGAACATCAGCGACCTGCTGGAATGTTGCAACCTTTAGATATACCTGAATGGAAGTGGGACAGCATTTCCATGGATTTTATAACCGGATTACCGAAGACAAGGAGGAAGAATGATTCTATATGGGTGATAGTGGACCGGCTGACTAAATCTGCTCACTTTTTACCGGTAAGGACCACCTATAAGGTAGATCAGCTAACGGAGATCTACATTGCTGAAATTGTGAGGTTACACGGGGTACCATCGAGCATTGTATCAGACCGTGATCCGAAGTTCACATCGCATTTTTGGGGAGCATTGCACGAAGCGTTGGGAACGAAGCTACGATTGAGTTCAGCTTACCATCCACAAACGGACGGACAGACTGAAAGGACAAATCAGTCCTTGGAAGATCTGTTGAGAGCATGTGTTTTAGATGATAGAGGAAGTTGGGATGATGTACTTCCGTTGATTGAGTTCACTTACAACAATAGTTTCCACGCGAGCATTGGAATGGCACCATATGAGGCTTTATATGGGCGCAAGTGTCAAACGCCCTTGTGTTGGTATAAAGACGGTGAGAATATGATTGTCGGACCAGAGATGGTGCAACAGACCACAGCTAAAGTAAGGAAGATCAAGGAGAAAATGAAGACTTCACAAGATCGCCAGAAGAGTTACGCGGACAAGCGTCGCAGACTTTTGGAATTCGAACAGGGTGACCATGTATTTCTGAGAGTCACACCTACTACTGGAGTAGGTAGAGCCTTGAAATCGAAGAAGTTGACTCCGAAATTCATTGGACCATATCAGATTTCTGCACGAATTGGGCCGGTTGCTTATCGGATTGCATTACCTCCGATACTGTCCAATATCCATGACGTGTTTCATGTGTCGCAGTTGAGGAAATATCTCGCAGATCCATCTCACGTGATCGAACCAGACACGATCCAGCTAAAGGATAACCTGTCGTTCGAAGTACCACCCGTGAGAATTGATGACAGGAAGATTAAGCGGTTGAGGACCAAGGATGTTTCGTTGGTCAAGGTGATCTGGAACCCAATTACTGGAGATGCGACTTGGGAACTGGAGAGCAAGATGAGGGAACAACACCCAGAGTTATTTATCGATGCATAGTTTCGAGGACGAAACTAATTTTAGGGGGGGAGTAATGTAAGACCCATAATTTTAAAGTACCCTTTTATGTATTTTTGGTATATTTTGGATTTTGGCTCGGAGGCTTTTAAGCCAAAGTTAATAATATTTTGGAGTTTTATAATCAAAAAGATATTTCGATGCCAATTAGAATTTCTCGTCGATAAATAAATTGAATTTAACTGCGGAAAATCCTTTACGGAGAATTTAAGGCGTTTCGGGTGAAACGGTAATTTAATAAATATCTAGATTTTGAGATATTTGTTAAGTTATATTTATTTTTTATATATGTTTGCTTGGAGGGAAAAAGAAAGGAAAACTAGAAGGAAGGAAAAGGAAAAGAAAATAGTATATAAAGGAAGGAAGGAAAAAGGAAGAAAGGAAAAACAAAGGAAAGAAATTGAAAGGAGAGAAAATAGAATTTTCCATCTCCTTCCTCAGTCACGCAAGAAAAAACCAAATTTCCATCCTCCTCCATTTTTCGTTTTCGTTGCTTCCTTTCCTTCAAAACTAGTGACCCAAGGTTGGGTGAGGGTTAGATCAAGGTTTTCGTAACTCCACTCTTCCTCTTTGATTCGAAAACGAAGAAATACGGTTTTTGAGATCCAAACACAAACCCCTCCGTTTCTCCTAGATCCAAACCTCTTTTCTCGAAGAGATAGAAGGGAAAGTTGCTCACCTCCGTGCTACGGTGCTAGTGCACTAATTTGGAAGCGGCGTTGCGAGCGGAGATTTTACCGGAATTTCTCGCGGAACCGGAAACACTCGATAAAGCTGACTTTGAGGTAAGGGCTCCTTCCAAACTTCTAGCTTGCATTAGGGACTTATCTGTAGTTGTGTGGGAAGGAATTTGTTAGGGTTAAATGTATCGATTTGGGGAAAAACGAAACTAGTGCGTTATGGGTAAAAACCTTAGAGTTAGGTTTTGTTTATAGTGATGAATGTTTCGTGGTAAATGAATTTGAATGTCATTGTGTATGATTATGGGTAAATGAAACTTGATGTTTGTTAATTGGTGTGGTTGTTGTGAATTATGGTTTGAATGTGAAAGTATGTTTGAATTTGTTTCTGTGGAATTTGAAAACCATTAGAGTTAAACGAGTATTAAAAATGGGGAATCTTTTAATACCTCGGTTTACTTAATGTGTATTTGAGGAAAATGTTTAAGTTAACTGGGCGTTGAGAATGGGGAATCTCTTAATGTCTCGGTTACTTAACTATCGTTTTTGAAAATCGTTTCGGTAAATGAGTATTAAGAATGGGGAATCTCTTAATATGACTGTTTGCTTAACGTTTTGTTTTGAAAATCATTAAGTTAAATCGGTATTAAGAACGGGGAATCTCTTAATGACTTATTTAATTAATGTTGTTTGAAAGTCGTTTCGGTAAATGAGTATTAAGAATGGGGAATCTCTTAATATGACTGTTTGCTTAACGTTTTGTTTTGAAAATCATTAAGTTAAATCGGTATTAAGAACGGGGAATCTCTTAATGACTTATTTAATTAATGTTGTTTGAAAGTCGTTTAAGTTAAATGGGTATTAAAAATGGGGAATCTTTTAATATCTGCATTTGCTTAACGATTGTTGTGAATGGAGTCTGTGTATGCTCATGCATTTCATTTGGTAAATTGTGTCGACCCGTGATAGGTGACACCTTGGTAAACTGTACTGACCCGTGATAGGTGGTACATTTACGATTTACGTTTTTGGTGAATTGTGCTGACCCGTGATAGGTGGCACCTAGGTAAACAGTACTGGTCTGTGATAGGCGGTACGTTTACGATTCCCGCTTTTTCTTTTAGTAAATCGTGTTGACCCGTGATAGGTGACACCATGGTAACTGTACTGACCCGTGATAGGTGGTACATTTACGATTTACATTTTTGGTGGATTGTGCTGACCCGTGATAGGTGGCACCTAGGTAAACAGTACTGGTCTGTGATAGGCGGTACGTTTACGATTCCCGCTTTTTCTTTTAGTAAATCGTGTTGACCCGTGATAGGTGACACCATGGTAACTGTACTGACCCGTGATAGGTGGTACATTTACGATTTCCGCTTTTTCTTTTAGTAAATCGTGTTGACCCGTGATAGGTGACACCATGGTAACTGTACTGACCCGTGATAGGTGGTACATTTACGATTCCCGCTTTTTCTTTTAGTAAATCGTGTTGACCCGTGATAGGTGACACCTCGGTAAACTGTACTGACCCGTGATAGGTGGTACGTTTATGATTTACGCATTTTAGTAAATCGTGCTGACCCGTGATAGGTGGCACCTCGGTAATTGGTACTTTGGCCTGCGATAGGCGGTACAATTATGATTTACGGCCCTTCGAGGAGGGTTTTGGTTTGGAATTCCGAGTCCATGCATTTTGGCATATACGCATTGCATTAGGGTGCCTGGCACGCGAGTCATGTTTGATTTGAGTTTATGATTGAGTGATTCGAATTTTGATTTATCGTGATAACTGAGATGAAGGTGTTAAGTGTTATGTGTTGTTTATTGTGTGTAAGTATGATGGTTATCGAACCTTCGTGTGTCGTAGTAATCGCGTAGGAATTGCTAAGTGTTAGGTTGTGGACTTGATTAGGAATGACTTAGGTTAATTCATGAATTTTTGGAAAACTGATCAGGGAAATCGATTTCCCAATCGATTGGATGGGTAAACAGGGACTTGGCCAATTCACAAAATCGATTAGCCAATCGATTTTGTAAATCAGCCTTTTTAAAATCCCTTTCGAAATCGATTGCCCAATCGATTAGGCCTTAAGTCAGGGGCTCAGGAACCAATCAATCGATTTACCAATCGATTGAATTCAGCCCAGGATTCTGTTTTCATTAAGAATCCCTCACCAAATCGATTAGGAAATCGATTGGCTCGAGACCAGGGGCTCCGGAACCAATCAATCGATTTACCAATCGATTGAATTCAGTCCAGGATTCTGTTTTCATTAAAAATCTTCACCCCAATCGATTGCCCAATCGATTGGCTCAGTGAAAATCCTCATTTTTAGTTGTATGATTAATTGCTCATGAATCTATCCATGTCTTGTTTTATCATGTGTTAATTAGGAGATCGAGAACTGCATTTTACCTTCATTTTCATTGGCAATGTAATGTATGAACTTTTCACACATTGAAAATCCTGTTAAGGTGCATGCTTAGTTAAAAGGTTGTTTTGAGCATTCAAAAACTTAATTGCCATGTGTTATCCGTTATTTTCTGGTTGGTGACCCTTTACACCATTGTGGAAATCTGGGCTTTGCCCTCAGATGAGAGTCAGGACGGCCCTACTGGTTCGTACCCTACGGACAGGGATGGAGATGGGAATGCTTGACTGCGGTTGTGTTAGGAGGATCTCGCGGGGCGCGTGGAGATTACTCAGGGTGTATAGTTTTTGGTAGGATGATCAGATTAGGATGATGTATAGGGACTAGGGGTCCTTCTTTTTGGTTTGGAGTATTTTAGTTTTGGAAAACTGTACTTATACAAATATTATCAGTTTGATATCATCTTTGAATGGGTTCCATGTACCATTCGATGTTTATGTAGAAATGTTTTGGATTTGTAATTGGAGAAACCTTTCCGCTGCGTAAATTGTAATGGCTCGATTATTTATCCAACAGCATTTCCTGATTTATTTCTTTATTCGTTTTTATTTACTTTTAAAAAAAAAATATACCCTCGCTTTGAAAATCGGGGTGTTACAGATCCAATAGATAATCCTCTGAAGTTAATTAATGAATTTGTTAATTTAAAAATAAAATAATTAGTTTTAATTTTGATAAATTAAAAAAGGGGCACTAATGTAATATTTGGATTAATGAAGGGCAAGGAGATAATTTATACTATACTTCCTTAAACCTCTACAAAAAAAAAAAAATTGAAATTACTCGTTTTTGTTTTCTCAAAAGCACATTTTCGTCTTCTTGTTACCACTGATCATAAGATTTGGACACATGTTTCTAACTTTTTAGTTTGGTAATTTAAAAGCTCTTTATAGCTTAGAATAAATTTTTAGCTTGTTTCTAAACTTTGGGTCGAAAATGAATTATAATTTTATTATTTGTATTTTAACCCTTTCTCGCTCCACATCATCTCAATCTCCAAACCTCTCATTTTCCTTAATTTTCCAAATCCTTTGAACCCAAAAGCTTCTTAAAGTTCTTTAAAATAGTTTTGAAACCTTCCATGTTCAATGTCCAAATATTTCCCTAC
>NC_021161.2:31149420-31161617 GCF_000331145.2 Cicer arietinum
ATTGGAGAACTTGAGCCAAAGCTGCAATTCAACAAAAAAAGGAGCCCAAAAACCAATAAAATCAGAACTTCATCTTCTCCCTTAACATAAACTGTGAGTTTTTTTTTTATTAAAGTTTTTCTTTTTATCATGTGACATTGGGGTATTTAATTTTATTACAAAATTATGAAGTTGTTTGGGAAAAGGAGGGGAATGGAAGAAAAGAACTAAAATAGCGAGGAAAAAGGAAATCTAGCCCATACGAATTTCATTGAAAAATGTGTATGCTGTTAATTTAGAATGTGTATGTTGTTTGTCTATGGGTGTGATGTTTGTGAATGAATTATATGTTGGGAAAATTTAATTAGATACGTATAACTGAAGTTCTTTAAATAAACTGTTTTGGGGTTATTACTGATTAGGAGAATTAGAGTGTGAGGAAATGGAAATTTCGCATATAAGTGTTTTAAAACTGCATTCAAATGATTCTTCATGACTCGTATATTGTTATTAATTTCACGACTCTGATATTGTTATAATTTTCATGACTTTGATGTTGTTACTATTTTCATGACTCCAATGTTGTTTCTACTTTCGCCTATGATTTTCATTTTGAATTAAGGTCTTAAGATTAAATTACTAAGAGTTTAGTATAGCTAATTTATTTATAATTGTTGTGGATGAATGATGCATTTCATATATGACATAATAAAGACATTTTATAAAAAAACATCTCAAGTTTAGTATAGTATCATTAATCAGATTATGCATGACATTTTTCGCAGTGGGATAATTAGGTAAAGGAAACCAAACATGACGCAGATTGGGGTTTGCCCAGACCAACCTTACCAATCAAGACTCAATTATCTTGGTGACCCACACCAATGTATTGGGAGACTTTTCGTTATTCCAAAGGAAAAGATTTGAGATCATGCATATGTTTTTCATAATAATATATATAAAAATTAAAAGTTAAAGTTTTAACTTCAGGTATATAATTGTTTTCATGTTGCATACATTTTTATGAATTGAACTTTTTGAGACTGTTTTCCCCTTTATTTTTCAAAGTTCACAGGGATATTTTTATCTCACCACATTTATTTTTTATTTAGCAGCTGGAGGAACATGAGACATGAATTTGAAATCAGAAGATCAGTTCCAAGCTTGTGGAATTAGAATTTGATGTTTTATTTTAGATGTAATTAGACAATCGTAGTTTATTTTCAAGATGTAATATTTTATGAATGTAGTTTTTAATTATGTTGGTGATTCTAATTTGTTATTTATTATTAGTCACCTCAGTTTTATTAAGGTGTGTGAGCCCAATTGTCATATTCTAGACAAATGAAAATGGGTTTTACACTAAAGACAACCTTGGCAAGTTTGATCCCCGCTCACAAAAGGATACCTTCCTTTGATACTTTGAATTATCCAAAGCTTATATAGTTTTTAATAGGGAAACTCATATTGTGTAGTCGATACATGTTATATTTGATGACAAATGCAGACAAACCAAAAGAACCCTAACATAATTCAAACCCCACCATTTCTTGTGTTATTGAAGCTTCAATTGGTATTAGAGTTTGGTCTCAAGGACTAAACACTTAACAATGTTGAGAAAAGATCCAACAAATTTTTTCTATCATCATTAATCTTGGTGAATAAGCAATTGGAGGAAATATCAACAGACCCCTACTCTTTGATGGAGAATGCTTCGAATATTGGAAAGCCATATTACAAAGCTTTTTTTTTTTTTTTTATCTCTTAGGACTTAGAACTGTGAGGTCTAGTTGAAGAAGGATACACTTCCCCAACAATTGCTGACAATGTTGAAGTGCCTAGAAAAAGTATGAATGCCGAACATAAAAAATGCATCATAAGGCAATGACCTTATTTTGAACGCAATAACATTCAAATAATTTGACAAACTCACCAACAAAAATTCTTCCAAGAGCATATTTGATGCTCTAGTTTTAACATATGAAGGAAACAAACAAGTACAAGAAGCAAAAGAAAGTCTTCTTGTAAAAAATATGAATTATTCCAAATAGAAGAAGAGGAAATCATTGAAACAATGTTTTCAAGATTTCAAACAATGGTTTAAGACTAAAATTTTTCGAGAAAAGTTATACTATGACATACCATGTAAAGAAAATCCTTAGAAATCTACCAAGTAAATGAAGATAAAAAATCACAAGCATACAAGAGGAAAATAACCTAAATAGTTTGCCACTGGAAGAAGAACTCACAAGTTCACTTCTATCACATAAAATAGAATTAGTAGAGGATGAGCCAACAAAAAAAAATTTCTTCGGTTTTAGATCAAAAGAAAAGAAAATCTTACAAGAAATTGATGAATCAGAGGATGTTAATGATGACGATTTAGATGAACAAAAAGTGGATGTATAGACTTATAAGACTTAGAAGAATATGATAAATTAATAAGAAGAAACTCATATGCTTTGAATGTAAAGACTTAGAAGACTTAGAAGAATATGATGATGAGGAATATGGAAACATGAAACTTATGGCCAACCTTCAATGAGACTCAGATTCAGATAGTGATGAAGAAGTAGAGGTATTTTCCAACTTATCTCAAAATGGCCTTATTACTGCCATAAAACAACTTTTGAATAAAACCAATCATTTTCTTTAAAAACTAAAATTGTTAAGAGAGAGTCACAATGAATTAAGTGCCAGACATGACCTTCTTGAGAGAGACTTTGAAGAACTTAAAAGAAATTTTTTAATTATAAGTGATAACAAAATTGAACCTTTAAAGGATAAAACTTATAATTCTATCAAGTATGAATTATCATTTTAAAACTTTATGAAAAATAGCATTGATAAAAGTAAGATGAAATCAATGATTTATAGTGTCAGTAGGAATGGCAAGAGGGGATTAAGCATAGAAGAAACAGTAAAGTATACCACCTCATAAGAGGCAGTGTGTGTTGGAACCAAGTTCATTTTATACTTAGAGTTTCTATGATAACAAAAGTATTTTATTAGAACAATATATTTGACTTCAAAGAGAATGAAAGAAGATATGGTAAAGATTTGTAGAAGATTTGTAGAAGATTTGTTCAAGATTTATCTACAACAAAATATGAACAAACTCAATCTGAAGAATTTACAAACGCAATATGAACAAAATACGAACATAATCAATATGAAGAATTTCCAATCTAAATCTAAACAAAAAAGGAACATAATCAATTTGAAGAATTTACAAACGCAATCTAAACAAAATACAATCCAGAATTAAACAATGACTAAATTGAATCCCAGATTTTAACTATATATAGATACTTAAGGAGGAAGAAGAAAATCATCGAATAGTAGAAAATAGTAGTCTTAGTGTTCAATGAGAGAAACATTTGTTCAAGTTAGTAATATTTTTGAGTGTTCTTTTCTTAGAGTGCGAGACTTATTATTATTATCATCTTTATTAGAAGCAACCACTCAAGTTCCAATCTTTGTATCCAATCTGATAGTGATTTAGTTCATTCTTCAATCTTGGGTTTCCAGGTTGTTAGGAGAAGACTTGAATTGTAGGGTCAAAGTGGTTAGTTCCTCAAATGTTTGAGGTTGTTAGGGTGTTTGGGAAGACTGGCTTGGAAGGTTAGGTGCTTCGTAATTCAAGGTATTTGAATTAGTGGATTAAAACCTTCTAAATGAGGGGACTGAATGTAGTTAAGTTAGTGGTGAACTAGGATAAATCTATGTGTCAAATTATTTATGATTTCATTGTTTGCTACATTTGAATCTGATTGCTTCTTATCCATGTTTTTCATAAAAACCAACCATCATTCACCAAATTAGCAAAAAGTTATCAACCTTTTCAAACACAATTCAACCTCCCCTTCTTGTGTTTGCACCTTTAGTGTGCACAATATGCTTTATAAAGGGACATATAAAAATTTCATGTCCCATCTTAAAAACGTGGAAAACTAGGAAACCTTCAAAGACTAACAAACAACGACCCAATCAAATATAGGTATCTATAAACAAAATCTTTCCACTTGCAGATGTTTTCAGTTGCAAAGTTGAAACTCTAACCTTGGTTCATGGACAGTGGATGGTAGCATCATATGATGGGTGAAAAGTCTTTGTTCCAAAACCTGATCATAAAGGAAGGATGAACAATGGGCTTGGGAGGCAACAAGAAAGGAAAAATCATAGGACATGGTAAAATTGGTAATGGTTCTTTACTCTCTATTAATAATGTTTTATTTGTTCAAGGTCTTAAACGTAATTTGTTAAGTATTAGTCTATTAAGTGATAATGGTTATGACATTATGTTTAATAAAAACTTATGCAAAACAATTAGTGAAAGGTTGGATCTGTACTATTTTCAGGCAATAGGCAATACAACTAATAGAATATAAACCTTTCAAACTTAGAGAAACAAAATGCTTAATGAAGAAAAATTAATTTGGCACAAAAGGATGCCTAATCTTATATACAAAACAAAAGTAATATGTGAAGTTTGTTAAAACAAACTAAAAACTCATTTCCCTTTAAGAATGTTGTTTCTACAACCAAACCCCTTGATATTTTGCATATAGATCTCTTTGGGAAGGGGAAAACAACCTCTGTAAATGGAAAGAAATATGGTTTTATCATAGTTGATGATTACACTAGATGGACTTGGGTAAAGTTCCCAGGAAATAAGGATGATTGTCATAAAGTGTTTGTTACTTTTTGTTAAAACAATTAATGAATGAAAAATGTCTTAAAATTATAACAATTAGAAGTGATCTATGGAGGAGAATTTGAACACAAATTCTTTGAAATTTTTCGTAAAGAGAATGGAATCGCACACAACTTTTCTCTTCCAAGAACCTTTCAACAAAATCGTGTGTTAGAAAGAAACAATAGATCCCTTTAAGAAATGGTTAGAACCATGTTAAATGAGATGAATGTTTCAAGACATTTATGGGCATAAACAATTAACACTGCATGCTACATTCAAAATAAAATATTAATTAGACCTATTAGTAATAAAACACCTTATGAATGGAATAATAGAAAACCCAATATTTCATATTTTCGTCAATTTGGTTGTATTTGTTTTATTTTAAACACAAAAGATAAACAAGGCATGTTTGATTCTAGATCACAAAAATGCATTTTTTTGGGATATTCTAAAAAGGTCAAAATCTTACAGAGTATTTAATCAAGAAAGTCAACTTGTGAAAGAGTCAATTCGTGTTAGATTTAATGACAAACATCCTAAAAGTAAAGACTTGGAGCAAGAATATGACTTTGTAGGTACACGAGATCTAACGAATTCAAGTACTTTAGAAGGAACTCAAACATCAACAAAACACAAGAAATGGTCAAAACAAATTAAAGCAACAAACATGAGGATAAGAATGAATAAGAGGGAAATCATCTTGTAATGCATCAGATAATAAGAATGGAAATGACAATGCGAGTCAAGAACCTTCAGAACCAAGGAATGGATGGAAATATAAATCATCACATCCTCCAACTCCAATGATTGGAAATTCAAATAATTCCCTAAAGACAATATCTGCTTTTAAGAATACATCTCTTTTTGGCTTACTCCCTGAATTAGATCCAACATCTGTGGATGAAAATCATTGAAATGCAGCATAGATTTTAGCAATGCAAGAAGAATTAAATGAATTCAAACAAAATGATGTATGGGATCTAGTGCCAACACCAAAAGATAAGAAAACAGTTGGAACTAAATGGGTATTCATAAATAAATTCAATGAAAAGGGAGAAATTGTGAGAAATAAAGCTAGACTTGTATCTTATTATTTTTGAGATGCGCAAGGCTACAATCAGCAAGAAGATATTGATTATACTGAGATATTTGCTACAGTGGGAAGGTTAGAGGCTATTTGAATCTTATGATCTTTTTTTGCATTTAAGAATATCATCTTGTATCAAATGAACATAAAATGTTCTTTTTTAAATGCATATATTAATGAGGAAGTATATGTAAAACAATCCCTAGGATTTGAAAATGATGGGTTTCCTGTGTATGTCTTTAAACTTAAAAAAATCATTATATGGTCTAAAACAAACACCTAGGACTTGGTATGATAGATTGAGTAATTTTTTACTTGAAAATAATTCTGAAAGAGGAAAAGTTGATACTACATTATTAAGACATCTAAAAATGATAGTTTTATAGTACAAATATATGTAGATGATATAATATTTGGTTCTACTAATGGCATGTTATGTCAAGAATTTGCTAAGTTGATGCAAAAAGAGTTTCAAATGAGGATGATATGATAACTCAAGTTTTTTCTTGCGAATTCAAATTCAACAGACTCAAGATAGTGTACTAATTCATCAGACCAAATACACCAAAGAACTTCTCAAAAAGTTCAAAATGGATGAGTGCAAACCCATGAGCACTCCAATGCACCCAACCTGGTCACTTGATAAAGATGATTCAAGAACACGAGTTGATCAAAAAAATATTTGGAGGAATGATATGATCACTCTTATACTTAACTTCTTATTTTACTTTGTGCCAAATTTCAGTAAGACCCCAGAGAATCTCACCTAATAGCAGTCAAGAGAATACTAAGCTTAGGGCAATTTTATAAGAAATCATCATATTACAAGTTGGTTGGATTTTGTGATGTTGACTATGCAGGTGACAAACTTGAAAGGATAAACACTAATGGTAACTATACTTTTCTTGGCAACAATATGATATCATGGTCCAACAAGAGGCAAAAGACAATTCTTTGTCAACATTAGAGGCAAAATATATATCAACTAATAGTTTCATTACTCAACTTTTATGGATGAAACATTAATTAGAAGATTACAAACTCTATGAAACTCAAATTCCTATATAATTTGTGACAACACTTCTGAAATTTACTTAACCAAAAATCCAATTTTGCACTCCATAGACAAACACACTGAAATCAAATATCACTTCATAAGAGATTTTGTTCAGAAGGGAATCCTAGACATCCAATTTATCGAATACTAATCATCAACGGGCTGATATCTTCACAAAAGCCTTTGGTGTAGACACATTTCTCTTTATTAAATAAAATTTGAACCTTATATACATTTCTTAATGATGTTCTAATCAATATATAATATCCCTTCGATATTTTATAATTTTTCATTTCTTTTACATGTTCTTTAATATGTCATATTTTGTTCCATATCATACATGCCTCTGATACATTTTATTCCTTTTTTTTTTTTATGGCAAATGGGGAGAAAAGAAAATATTCTGTAGAACAATTTTATTCTCATTTGTTGTGATTAGTTATTTCACATAGGGGGAGATAAATCTTTTGTAATAAATCAGATATGCTCTAAGTTAGGGGGATCATATGACTAATCTATGCTTTATTTGTTTTATTTTTTCATTATTAAATTATTCACAAAAATGAGATTTTGTTATCACAAAAAAGGAGAGATTGTTGGAATCAAGATAATTTTAATATCATAAGAAGGGGCGGGGGGTTTGAATTGTTTTATGGTTTGTCAAAACAGTTTTTAAATTTTAATCATAACTTGGTGATTAAGACAATTTGAAAATTAAAAACAAAGAGAAAAAGAAGAACACACAAGAAATTTTATATTGGTTCACCATCAACTTGACTGACTACGTGCAATACCTTTAATTGAAGGATTTCTTCCAATAATTCAACTTGAATTACAAAAACCACTTAACCTCACCAAGTTAAGTATACTCAACCTTCTAATTGCAACTACAACATGTTGAGGGAAATACAACAACCACTAATGGACCATATTACAAGTGTTTATTTTGATTGTATTTGACTCTCAATGAGAGGATCTATATGTGCCTAACACTACCATAATCAAATAAAATATTCTACAAAGTTTCAAGTCCAAATATTTCTTTGAAGTATTTGATGTTGATTTCAATTATGTCATGACTTAGTTGTTTCATACTTTCTCAAATTTTGCAAAGTAGTTTCATGAGAAGTGTTGTAGGATTTTTCAAATACATTTTGTTGTCGTATATTCTTGTGTTTTATATTGTCATGTTGTTGTTTTAGGTGAACCAAAGTAGAATCCTTTTTATACTTTATTCTAGAACAAATGTCTTGCATCAGTATGAATTTAAACATTGTCTTTTTTCAATTTTGTTATGTTCTAAGTTGATGTGTTTGAACTGGTGCGATGCTTGTTGTTTCACCTTTTGACCGTTAGTCCAGATTTTGAATTTGCTGCCTTTGTCATTGGTGAAACATTCTTTGTATTTTCCCAAGACTTCTTTTGAGTTTTCACATTTTCCATGATTAGTATTAGAGGAAAATTTCCAAGTATTAGGATCAGAGGAAAACTTTGCCTATTTGAGAGTCTGGTCTAGAATCTTCTAGATTTTATCAAAATCACATCTTCTAAGTCATACACAATTTCCAGAATCATTGACCTTCATTAGAAGCATTAACTTTTTCATAGGTTTTAAATTTTTGTTAGAGGAATTGACATTTGTAAATTAAATATGGCGCATTGGCTTTTTTTGTGCATTCACTTTTGTCATAGTCAGAAGTTTGAAAGTCAAAATCATTGTATAAATACCAGAAGCAGAGCCAAAAGTATTAGAGTCAGAGTGGAGTGTGTTAATATTCAAAGTAGAGTTAGATGTTAATGTATGAATATCAGAAGTATAAAAAATATATTAAACTGAGCGCTTCATAGCTAGCAAATGGCGCGCTCCTCTTTTCGTGTTGTTTCCTCTATTTATTATGTTTCCTCTTATCTGTGTTTCCTCTTATCATTGCATATCCTCTAATCAATGTGTTTCCACTAATTCGGTTGTATCCTCTAATTCCATTGTTTTCTCTGTTTATTTTGTTTCCTCTGATTTTTTCCTAGGTCTTGAATGTACCTGCTTGTTCTATTTTTATGTTCACTTAATTTAGAACATTAGTACATTAAATTGTATTCACAAACAACAATTTTGTTATCAACAAAACTAGCAAGGAATTGTTCCACAAAATGATCTTGGTTTCAACAATCTCCCCATTTTGTCGATGACAAAACCTCATTTTTGTGTGATGACAAAGGGGAGAAAAGAAAATGTTTTGTAGAATAATGTTTTTCTCATTTGCTCTGATTAGTTATTTTACATAGGGAAGAGAAATCTTTTGAAACAAATCAGATATGCTCTAAGTTGATGAAGCATCGAGAAATGATGGATGGATCCTTGCAATGCATGAAGAGTTGAATGAATTTTAAAGGATTGATGTTTGAGATATAATACCTAGACCAAAGAAAAACATTATTGGAATAAAATGGGGTTTTAGAAACAAGTTAAATGAAAAGGGAGAAAATATCAAAAACAAGGTCAAATTAGTTGTAGAAGGTTACAATTAACAAGAAGGTATTGATTACAATGAGACATTTGCTTTAGTGGCCAGGTTAGAGGAAATTTGTATCCTACTCTCCATTTTTTCTTATAATAACATTATATTATTTCAAATGGATGTTAAAAGTGCCTAAAAAATTGTATATAAGTGAAGAAGTCTTTGTTAAGCAATCCTCAAGTTTTGAAAGCTCTGAATTTCAAGACTATGTACTTAAAATTAAGAAATCGTTGTATGGTCTAAAACAAGCACCTAAGGCATGATATGATCGGTTAAGTAATTTCTTGCTTAAAAATAGTTTAGAAAAATGACAAGTAGACACCATAAGTTCTTCTTAGCATGCTTCTAATGATCAATTACTTTAGCATGCTTTTAATGAACAATATTTTTGAGCATGCCTCTAAAGTCTACTCTTCTAGCCTGCCTCTGAAGCTCATGTTCCACTTTCTCTAATAATTGCAACACATTCTAAAATGTTGTCTCCACTAATTCTAAGTCACACAACTTTGCATCTGCCTCTGACTATGGTTATTCAAGAATCATAGCATCTGACAATATCATGATGCACAAATTTGTCTTCTTCAAGCATTGACTTTTTAGAGCATTAAATTTTTATCATAACAATGTTTAATAGAGGTAGACAATCACTTGCTTGTCACACTTAATGGAGGAAGACGACCACTTGTTTTTTCAGAAGCAGAGTGATCATATGCTTGTTGTGGTCATCAAAGCCAAACTAATACAAGCATTGCTGGATTAATAGAATCACTAGAGGCGTGTTTTAGATTGCATTCATTAGACTCAAAATGCGAATTTCATAGTGGAGTCTTTATGTTTCTTTTAACTTGGATCAAACATTAGAGAATGCAACATAAACTCATATAACATAACCTGCTCTGCACACTCAAACAAAATATTAGTGGTTTAAATTATTCCCATAAAATAATTTATTATCATCAAAATAAGTAAGGGGCATGGTTCTTTAGACCAACTTGGTTCTAACAATTGTCATCCTTAATAATAATAATATTTTGACTATGGATACTTTAAGAGTAGTGTTCTTAATGTTCAATAGAGTCTCATGATCAAATCAGATTTGATATCTATTCTAAGGTCAATATTATATTATATAGTTAATAACATAATAAATGATAAGTTGTACATATATCAAAAAACTTGATATGCAATATAAATCCACGATACGAATAAGAATCTATGTAAAATGGATTGGTGATAGGGCTTACAGCCACAATCTCCCATTAGCACTAGAGCCAATCAAACATAAACAAAACTCCCATAAATCTAGTGTGAATATGATAGCGTTTCAGCAAGTGTACTGAATCGTTGCAAGTAATATTAAAACGGTAATACCGAGTGTCGAACTCAAGGATTGCGTTTTACTATTGAATTATATTTGATTACTAAAATTGAACAAAAAGGTTCCCAAGTTGATTGAAATAATGTTTGAAATTAACAACAATAATAAAATTGATCTTTTATAATGAGAAAAATGTCAGGGATGAGTTTCACTTCAAATCCAACCTTGGTGTCTAATTTGATCCTAGTTATTGAAATCCTTTATTGAATTATTACCGAATTCTCTTTATTATTCTTGCCCTAATGTCTTAGTGACAGAACCTTTAATTCCAAAGTAACCCCTAATTCCTTAGTAGATTTAAGATTAGAATTAAGCATTAGCGTATAGAAATTCTCTTGTAAATTATTGCTTTGCAACTAATTTAATTGGTTTCATGACCTGCACCTATGTCTAGACTACAAATTCATGAATTTCTCATCTCAAGCATTCGTAAAGTCCACTTCCGTTTCAAAATACAAATCGTAGAACATTTTAATGTTGATCAAGCAATAAAAAGAATTAAGCACAGAGATGAGAAAAACAATTCAATAAACTCATTCATATAACTAGAAATCAAATCAGAAAAATAAGGGTTTCATCTGGTTATTAAATTCAATAGTGAATTGGCAATCCCCGGCAACGGCGCCAAAAACTTGATAGCGTTTCAGCAAGTGTACTGAATCGTTGCAAGTAATAATAAAACGGTAGTACCGAGTGTCGAACTCAAGGATTGCGTTTTACTATTGAATTATATTTGATTACTAGAATTGAACAAAAAGGTTCCCAAGTTGATTGAAATAATGTTTGAAATTAACAACAATAATAAAATTGATCTTTTATAATGAGAAAAATGTCAGGGATGAGTTTCACTTCGAATCCAACCTTGGTGTCTAATTTGATCCTAGTTACTGAATTCCTTTATTGAATTATTACCGAATTCTCTTTATTATTCTTGCCCTAATGTCTTAGTGACAAAATCTTTAATTCCAAAGTAACCCCTAATTCCTTAGTAGATTTAAGATTAGAATTAAGCATTAGCGTATAGAAATTCTCTTGTAAATTATTGCTTTGCAACTAATTTAATTGGTTTCATGACCTGCACCTATGTCTAGACTACAAATTCATGAATTTCTCATCTCAAGCATTCGTAAAGTCCACTTCCGTTTCAAAATACAAATCGTAGAACATTTTAATGTTGATCAAGCAATAAAAAGCATTAAGCACAGAGATGAGAAAAACAATTCAATAAACTCATTCATATAACTAGAAATCAAATCAGAAAAATAAGGGTTTCATCTGGTTACACTCATCCCTAACAAATAGGGTTTAGTTACTCATGACAGAGATACAAAAGATAAGGATTAAAGAAGAATTACAAGAATGATTCATGGATGATTCTTGATAAAACTGCTTCAATGGCGTTAGAAACGGCCGTCTTTGAGTTTCTATGCTAGGGCACAAGTCTCCCAACTTCCCAAGAGTGAAAAAGATCCCTAAAA
>NC_021161.2:31161659-31162718 GCF_000331145.2 Cicer arietinum
CCCAGGCGCGCTTGGATGCGCTTGGGCGCGTTTCAACAGTGGCGAATGCTGGGAAAAAGCGCTTGGCTTGCGCTTGGGCGCGCTCTAGCGCTCAGCATCTGCTGTCCGGCGTATATTGCATCTGTCTCCTCTTTCGAGTCTGAATTTGGTTCCGGTGTCTTCATGAAAGTTGTAGCTATGGATACTAGCTTTCATTTGCCTTTGGTTTGACTCCAATTGGACATCTACAACACCAGATATGGCTGAAATACTATACATGTGTCGTGTTGATTTCTCACCAAAATTCAGCACTGCACCAAAACGCAACGCAATGTAAAATTACGAAAAATTCCTACTTAATCACTAAAATAAAACATAAAACATTTAATTTAACTCAAGGAACAAAAATCAACAAAATATATCAAATAAATCCTTAATTTAACTAGTAGTTGAGGATAAATGAGACTAAAATAGTGGGAAAATATGCATATGATGAAGAGTCATCACAACCCCAAACTTAATCTATTGCTTGTCCCCAAGCAACAATTAATTTCATATTTGGTCCTGTTAAATGCACACTTAAATTCAATTTCTCAAATTACATCAAACTCAAATTTCAAAGTTCTTGCTACTGCAAAACATTCATCATGCTCTATGGTTGTTTTCAAAAATACAGACAACAAGATTTGTACACATTGGCATTCATTCATCAATATCAACTCTCTCTTCACACAATCTCACCAAAATTTCTCTCAAGTGTTTAGAAAGGTTTATGAATTTATCACTCAAATCCTAGAACATGCATCACGCTACCATAGGCTTGAAAAAATTCTAGTTAGCAATCACAATGCAGTAAATACATACATTTTTGGAGGACTTTCGGGTTGTAATGGGGCTTAGGTAAGGGTATGACATTTTAGAATAGTAGGCTTTACCACTTGGAGTTAGGCATACATTTCCACCTTATTCTACCATTTTTTTTCTTCACCTTTTCATTATAGGGATTCTCAGACATTGACATAAGAACCAAGAAGATATATTTTGTTTTTCTTCTTTCTTCTTTCATTTTATTTTTCTTCT
>NC_021161.2:31171905-31184339 GCF_000331145.2 Cicer arietinum
TCATGACAGTCTGCAAACTCCAAAAATCAAATGTCAAGAAAGTCCGATCAATCTGAGCATATGACAAGACAATAACAAAGGAAATCCAGAACGTTTAAAACGGGAACTCCAGAATGATTATTGAAGCTCAAGAAAGTTCAAACTGACAAACCAAGAACGTTAATCATTCTCCGTTTTTCTGTACAGAGACAGCAGCTCTGTTTCTCTCTGTTTTGATCTGCATTTTTATTTCTAATCTTCTCTAGCTACACTCAAGACTCAAGACAGAGAATGCACCATCCAAGATCAATGAAGAAACGTCAAGAACACTGATTTCGTTTCAGCAAGTGTACTGAATCGTTGCAAGTAATAATAAAACGGTAGTACCGAGTGTCGAACTCAAGGATTGCGTTTTACTATTGAATTATATTTGATTACTAGAATTGAACAAAAAGGTTCCCAAGTTGATTGAAATAATGTTTGAAATTAACAACAATAATAAAATTGATCTTTTATAATGAGAAAAATGTCAGGGATGAGTTTCACTTCGAATCCAACCTTGGTGTCTAATTTGATCCTAGTTACTGAATTCCTTTATTGAATTATTACCGAATTCTCTTTATTATTCTTGCCCTAATGTCTTAGTGACAGAACCTTTAATTCCAAAGTAACCCCTAATTCCTTAGTGGATTTAAGATTAGAATTAAGCATTACCGTATAGAAATTCTCTTGTAAATTATTGCTTTGCAACTAATTTAATTGGTTTCATGACCTGCATCTATCCCTAGACTACAAATTCATGAATTTCTCATCTCAAGCATTCGTAAAGTCCACTTCCGTTTCAAAATACAAATCGTAGAACATTTTAATGTTGATCAAGCAATAAAAAGCATTAAGCACAGAGATGAGAAAAATAATTCAATAAACTCATTCATATAACTAGAAATCAAATCAGAAAAATAAGGGTTTCATCTGGTTACACTCATCCCTAACAAATAGGGTTTAGTTACTCATGACAGAGATACAAAAGATAAGGATTAAAGAAGAATTACAAGAATGATTCATGGATGATTCTTGATAAAACTGCTTCAATCGCATTAGAAACGACCGTCTTTGAGTTTCTATGCTAGGGCACAAGTCTCCCAACTTCCCAATAGTGAAAAAGATCATAAAACAGTAAAAATCTGTGTTTTTATGGTTGCTGGTGCGGGTATCGCGCCCCAGGCGCGCTTGGATGCGCTTGGGCGCGTTTCAACAGTGGCGAATGCTGGGAAAAAGTGCTTGGCTTGCGCTTGGGCGCGCTCCAACGCTCAGCATCTGCTGTCCGGCGTATATTGCATTTTGCTCCTCTTTCGAGTCTGAATTTGGTTCCGGTGTCTTCATGAAAGTTGTAGCTATGGATCCTAGCTTTCATTTGCATTTGGTTTGACTCCAATTGGACATCTACAACACCAGATATGGCTGAAATACTCTACATGTGTCATGTTGATTTCTCACCAAAATTCAGCACTGCACCAAAACGCAACGCAATGTAAAATTACAAAAAATTCCTACTTAATCACTAAAATAAAACATAAAACATTTAATTTAACTCAAGGAACAAAAATCAACAAAATATATCAAATAAATCCTTAATTTAACTAGTAGTTGAGGATAAATGAGACTAAAATAGTGGGAAAATATTCATATGATGAAGAGTCATCAGAATATCATGCTACTACTTATTAAGAAACTCTTTTAGCATATTGTTTAGTGTAGTCTTTAGGCACATATTCACTTCTTTGTTTTCAATCATATATTGAATAAGATATATGCAACTAAGTAAATGTTTGGATCATTGGTGTGATTAAGATTATGCACCTTACACAAGTACCTCATCATCATCACAACAATGTCAACGAAGTATGTAAAGGTAGAAACTATATCAAGTTTAAAAGAACTTCATTATCCAAACACCCTTCTAATCTTATTAGAAGTAGATATACTTAGCTAACTTATAAGGGAATTAGAAACTATCGATGGTTTGAAACTCTTCCAACTCAAAGTACCATTATATATTCAAAGAATGATCTAAACTATGATCATAAATTATTTTTATCGGTTTAATAGTAGTGTCAATGTAACACGTTACAGTAACGTCTTCCTTACCATCTATTAACAATATGCCATTACTCAAATATATAGTGAAGGACATTCTTGATTATAATTTTTGTGACCTTCACTAAAATTATTCAGATACCTTTTGTTATGCCAATAGCATATGAGACATATGGTCTAATATAAATAATGATGTACATGATAATTTTAATTTTAAATGAAATAATTCTCATGTATTTTTTCTCAAGTGAGGAGATAGAACATTGTCTCCTAGACAAATCATCGTGATGTTATCATATGTAGGTTGATTATGATTAAGCAACTTCATATATCTATTTCTATAGATTTGGAATCCTAACACTTAGAAAATATTGTCTGAGTCCTTTATTAAGAAACATTTTTCACATATGCTTTTACACGTTATAGGGATATGTTATTTGGTGAATCATACACTTTTCACACATAAAACCATAACCAGTAACATTCACACTAACCTTTATGTGCACACAAGCTGAAAATAGAATATCTTAAGGATTTAAGCATCTTAAATGAGAGAAGGTTTCACCATTGTATATACCGTAAATTTGGATGAAAATTTTCTTTGAACACATGACTTGAAGGTGTCCAACATACCATCCATTGTAGTCTTGGATTAAAGACCCATTAGCACTCTATATCAATCAGAGCTACTCCATCAAGGTCCAATCTTGTTTGTTCACATTGATTCTCTCACATATTCTATGACGACATAGCTTGTCGTATCTATCTAAATCTCGTGTAACCTAATTAAGTGACATATCCACAAAACTAGTTCCATAGTTTAATGTTCCACAACATATAGGTCTTGCGATGCTTAGATTTCTCCAAGTTCTACAATTATCTCATTGGTTCCTATGAAGATTTAACCTATTTAAAGAATACATAAGATTTCATGAAAATTCTTTATCATTGGAGACTTTCAATAATTAGTATATTAGTTTCCTAAGGATATTAAAAAAAAATATACATTCAATTAGTTTGATTTTAATTTTATCTGAAAACAAATAAATTGAACAAGTCAAATCTTCACAAATGTTATTGTTATTTTTGGCATTTCAACTTATTTCATATCTCATAAGGAATCTTTGTAGCCTCATATGGAACATGATTACTAGTTAAGAAATAGGTGTATAAAGCCCATATTTTAGAAAGAGTTATTATATTTGACTGACTCATTCTAAATGATACCATGTCTAACAAGATTTGATTTAGATAACTGCGTGTATTGATAGTATAAAAAAATGTTTTTCATATCCCTTGTATCTTTTTTTTTTTAATTCTTTAGGTATTATCTTTTGACTTATGTTAAGTGTTTGTGTTAAATCAAAGATATGCTTTTGATAAAGAAATAATTTTTAACAACAAGCTTGTCTTAAAAATGATCAACACATTAAAACCTCATCCTCTTTCTTGTGTTTTCAAGTACCTTCCAAAGGAGACTTAACCCCTTGAGTTTGGATAATGTGAAGTATAAGGTGACAAAGCTTCTACAAGATGGCATTATATAACCTATATTTGAAAATATGTGGGTGAGCCCCGTGCTCATGTAGCTCCTAATAAGACTAGACTCTCATTAGTTAAAAATGAGAATAATGAAATTATCCTCACTAGAGAGTTTGGATCAGCTATATGCGACTTAATCAAGCAACTAAAAATGATCACTTTCCATTACCATTTATTGATTATATGATTGAGCGTTTGTCTTATTTTTGTCTTTATGATGAATTTTAAGATTTCTTTCATATCCATATTGCACTATAACATTACGAAAATACCACATTCACTGGGCCCTTCTGCACTTTTGCCTATTGGGAGATGCTCTTCAGCCTATGCAATGCACCTAACACTTTCCAACGATGCATGATTAGTATTTTTCTTTAATTTTATAGAAAATTTCATATAAATGTTTATGGATGACTTTACTATTTATGGTTCCTCTTTTGATGCATGTTTGGATATTTTTAGATAAAGTTTTGCATAAATGCATTTAAACTAATCTTGTTCTTAATTATGAAAAATGTTTTTTTTATGGTCGAATAGGACATTGTTTTGGGGCATATGATCTTAAAAAAATAATAGAAGTGGATCCTAGCAACATTGATGTAATTTTTAATTTGTCTTGCTCATCTTGCATTCGATCTTAATTAAGAACATAAACAAATCATACAAACTTAATTATATGGGAAGTAGTAATGACGATCGTCATATTAGAGATGAATGATAATATCTACTGATGAACCAACACAACAATAAGGACGCTCATGATAAGAATCTTGAAATGGTTCAAACAAGAAACTTGAGAAGCAATACTAGCTCTCTCTTTTCAATTCATGATTGAAATTCGAATTTGACTTAAAACCTCTCAAATGAACTGCAACCAAATAATTATACCTAAGCATAAATACTAGCAAGGTTGGGCTTGGCTGAACAATGAAAAGCCCATGGCAAAAAAATAGTAAACATGGAGAAAATTACAACCCCAAAAAGAAACCTAAATAGTTATTAGTGTTTCATTTATTAGAAACAAATCAACAAAAAAAAATAAAAAGTATCCTAAAGTCATTTGACTTGTAATTTCCTTTGCTCTTTTCCTCAATTTCCATGTTTGGTTCTCATCATTCTCTCATTCTTGTACGAAATTTGACCTCGAATTTAGCATGATAATAACCTACATGAAGAAAAACACAAGTCAATGACATGAAAATACAAATCAATCCTTCCATTGGGGATCAAATGGAAATTGGGAAAACATCAAATGTATCAAGTATGTGATTCATTTTTTTTTACAAGCAATATTCCAACACATACATAATCAATATAAAGAATTTTAAATTGGAAATGTAAGACTAAATACACCCTGATTTAATTGGACTTCGTGAAAAAAGATAAAATTTCATCTATGTTCAACGGTTTTATCATAAATGAATTTTCTTCACTTTTTCCATCACTTTGAAATAAAACAATCCTCTTATTGACAATTATGGACTCACAAGGAGTTTTGGAAGCATTTGTAAGAACATGTAAAGTAAGAAAATGCGCACTAGTGGAAGCATTTTTATTTACAAGGGAGTATCTTTTTAAACTACCAAACAAAGTTCCATTTTCAAAATGTATATTGAGTTTACTTTGAATTAAGTATCAACACAAACATCAATTTTTTTATTAAAGGAATTAAAGTAAGGGAATAAAGATATTTTAACATGGATATTTTCAAAGCTAACAATCAAAGGAGTAGAGAGTTCAAAATTTAGAAATACCACACAAATTTCCAAACTATGAGATGATTCATGTGATGACACATTCTCAAAAGCTTAGTTATCCTTTGCAAGTCTCCTTTTGTGCAACCTCACAACATAGGTAGTTATGGATTGTGTCATTTTGTCTTGCACCTTTAAGAACCTTAACAAATGGATCAACATAACTAGATAGAAAATTAGTATTAGTGGTCAAGCAATCTTACTCAATTGAAAAATTAAGTATGGATGACCTTACCAACATTGCTCCATTTTCCTTAGTCTCACTTTTATTCAGAATTTTTTCTTTTACTATTATCTTTTTCTTCAAAGGTATTCTAAAACGTGAATTCAACGCTTTCTTGCATTTTTTTTTATTTTTCTCTCAATGCTTTCTTCTTTTTTCAATCAAAACTTAGTTATTTACTCTTCTTGCCCCTTTTATCAACTCCCATGATATAAATATTTTACATACTCCAGATCCATCTCTAAATCTCTTATATATTACTTATATGATATACTTTATCTCTTCTTTTTTCTTTCTTTTTGTATGCTCCATGTCTTTTTTTCTTTTGCATATGCCTCATCCCTCCTTTCAAATTTTCTAAGGCTATTTTTTTTTTCTAGCATATATTTCATGACTTCTCTCCCTTGTAGTTTCATACTTACATTACTTATCATGTCGAGCTCTTCGATGTCATCTTTTATTCATGAACTTATACCGCAAGCATTCATTTTAGTATTAATCAATTTAGTAAAACTTGTCATGATAAAAACCGTTCTTGGTGATGTGTAGAATCACCATAGTTTATGATCTCAAAATTCAACAACAATACTTTTTATAAGTAAAATAAAGACAAATGAGTAAAAAGGACCTCATCACTCTTCTAAGTGTTTACACTAAAAAAGTACCACTCATGTATATTACTCAACATGGTTTTTCTATAATGTTCTCCCTTGCCTTTTTCCACACCCTAATTGCTTACTCATATAATTTCTACAAGAATCAAATCATACTCAATCAAGATTGTGGAAAACATCTTACAAATGTGAATAAGCAATACTTAAAAATATCACTCATGAGCCAAGCGTAAGCTAAAAATACTATGACAAAGCCAATGGAATTTTATTGACAAAGCAAGAAACAAATAAACCAAGAATTGCACACTCAAATTGAAATGCCAAACAAGACAATTTGAAAATGATGTTAACGAAAGACACAAAAAAGTCAAAACATAGAAAATGCACAATTTGGTATAGAAGGATTAATGTTAAAATAGTGATAAATGGTGTAAAATTGAATGGTTAAAAGAAAAAATAAATTTTGAACATTTTTTATGATTTTTTTTGTAGCTGCAATTTGCACCAAAATTTTTGCACAATTTTCCTTTTACATCTCTGTTTTTCAGTTTTTGTTGTTGTAACTTTTATCAATTTTTATATTTTTTTTTATATTTGGATTCATCTCATTTTTTAAGCTACTTTGACTTTTGAGAATCAAATAAAAAAAATAACATCAAAAATAATTTGGATCAAAATCTCTTTATTGAAGAAAATGACAATGAACTCTAAATTTCTAGAAATTTTCCAGCAACACAAGCCACTCGTAATTCACTCAAAACTGCATCAAAACTTAATGTAACTGAGGAATTATGCACGAAAATGGAAGAACACCAAATCCGAATTTGAAGTTCCAAATCCATGAATCATGTGCGCAATCTAATACAATCTGTTGTAATCCATGTATTAAATGAGATCTAGACATAGATCTAACAATCTTTGAAGAATTTGGAAAGAAAAGTGAAGAACACGTGAACCTAAATGGCACCAAAACTGAAAATAAAAAAGCAATATGAATTTCAACTAAAATTCCGTAACATATACTGTGAAACAAATATAAAAGTGTAGATCAAGCATAGATAATCAAGTTCTAAAAGGAATTTTATGAAATACACAAAAAACCAAGAAAAGAAAATGCAAGAACGTTTGAGATTCCAGATTTGTTTTATAATAAAAAAACACTTTATACTAAATAAAGATTCATGGTACCACTGGATGTGGATCCCAATGGATTTACAATCCCGGATCTTGCTGTGAGAAATTTTCAAAATATTGGGTAATATATGTATCTATAATGGGATGTAATTGACATGAAGTTCATGTTGGTTTAGTGGTTGTGTTCAATGTTCCTTAACACAAGGTTCTGTGTTCAAATTGCGTCTAGAAGTTCTTTTTTGGATAAATTCAGCCTTGAAAAGACGCGACTATTCATTAAAAATGCAAAGCAACAACGGTGGATCGAACCCGTGTCGTACACGCGAAGCAAACAACGAATTCAAGTAATTGCCATCTATTTTCTTTCACTCATTCTCATATACTAAGTCAACTTATTATTTTCTAATCCACGAGAAAAGAATAGGTAACATTATTTTGTAACAAACTATTGAAAGATATTATTGGTGTGATAGTGCAAATCATATCAAGGTTTCCAAAGTACCTTGAAGGGATTCGCTGGTTATCTCATTTGCATCCGATTGGTGGGGGCGAATCGAACCTAAAGGCTAGTGCAACAACACGCTTTGAAATTTGCTACATATAATCTTCATCAACAACTTCACTATTATAGTCTTGCAGCAATTGTCACCAACACAGTTCCAACAATCTTTAGGTTTGATTTCATTTTTAATCAATGGCTGCATCACTCAAATATATAACTTCTAATTTTGTGAAGTTGGAGAAATTCGGTGGAGGAAATTTTATCCGTTGGCAGAAAAAGATGAAATTTCTCCTTATAACTTTGAAGGTGGTGTATGTTCTGAACACCACAAGACCGCTGGAGAAGGAAGTGGAAACATTACCAGAAACAAGAGAAAGGCAGAAGTGGGACAATGATGACTATATATGCATGGACCATATTCTCAATGGAATGTCTGACTCCTTGTTCGATATATATCAAAGCAGCATATCTGCAAAGGAACTATGGGAGAAATTAGAGTCAAGATACATGCAAGAAGACGCTACGAGTAAGAAATTTCTTGTTTCTCAATTTAATAATTATAAAATGGTTGATAATAAATCAGTAATGGAACAAATGCATGAGACTGAACGTATTCTTAACAACTACAAACACCATAAGATGCACATGGATGAAACCATTATTGTATCATCCATAATAGACAAACTTCCACCTCTGTGGAAAGATTTCAAAAAATCTATGAAACATAAGAAAAAAGACATATCACTTGAGCAACTGGGTAATTACCTTCGTTTAGAAGAAGAGTATCGTAAACAAGAGGATACTAAAAACCAATTTTCTCATGAAAAGGTCCATGTAATGGAGGAAGGAAATTCAAGCAAACCTTTTAAGAAAAGAAATCGAGATTTTGATAAATCTCATGAAAAACACAATGGTAATAATGAGCAACGAAAGAAAAGAAAAGTAAGTTGTTATCATTGTGGAAAACCAGGACACTTTAAAAATGAGCGCAGGTTCTTGAAACGGAAGAAGAAAGACAAGAATTCAAGTGCAACAAAAGATAATCTTGTTGTTGTCATTTCCGAACTCAACATGATTGAAGATGTTGAATCTTTGTGGATAGACTCTGGTGCTACCCGCCATGTGTGCAAAAATAAAGAAGTATTTTAAGACCATTGATGAAGAAGATAGAAGTATTTTGTACATGGGAAATGCCTCAATTGTCCAAGTCAAAGGAAAAGGAACAATGGAGGTTGAATTCGCTTCTGGAAAAGTACTTACTCTTAAAGATGTATTTTATGTTCCTGATGTTAGGAAGAACTTGATTTTTGTACCTTTACTTAACAAGTTTGGTTTCAAAATTGTATTTGAGGGGATACATTTATTCTCTCTAAAGGTGGTGTGTTTGTAAGGAAGGGTTACCTTTGTGAGAATATGTTCAAATGTAATGTTATCAGTAACTATAATAATAATATGATTTCTGCTTATATTGTTGAGTCTTGTGATTTATGGCATATGCGACTAGGACATATTAACTTTAGAAAAATGAATGATATGATGAAATCAAATTTAATTCCAACTTTTGATTAAAATTCAAATTCATGTACTACTTGCATGGTAACTAAAATTACAAGACAACCTTTTAAAAGTGTTGAAAGAAGTTCTAAGGTATTAGATTTAATTCACTCTACTGTATGCGATTTACATGGTTGGCCTACAATTGGTGGTAAAAAGTATTTTGTCACTTTTATTGATGATCACTCTAGATTTTGTTATGTTTATTTAATGCAATCTAAGAATGAAGTTTTAGATAAATTTAAAATATTTAAAGCACAAGTAGAACTTCAACATGAAACTTTTATTTAGTATTTTAGAAGTGATAGGGGGGAGAGTTCTATCATCCTGAGTATTTTGAGTCCACTGGTATTGTGCATCAAACAACTACACCATATTCTCCACAACAAAATGGAATTGCATAAAGGAAAAATAGGGTATTAGAAGAAATGGTTAATGCCATGTTATCCTATTCTGGTTTATCTAAAGGTTATTGGGGTGAAGCCATGTTAACTGCATGTTATTTGCTAAATAGAGTTTCCAATAAAAGGAACAAGATAACCCCATAAGAACTCTGGAAGAAAAGAAAACCCAATCTTAACTATATAAAAGTTTGGGGATGTTGAGCAATTGTTAAGGTTCCTGAACCAAAAAGAAAGAAAGTGGGAGAAAGAGGAATTGAAAGTGTATTTCTGGGCAATGCTGAAAATAGCAAGGCCTATAGATTCATGGTTGTTGAATCTAATGACTCATATCCTATTAACACAGTGATTGAGTCAAGAGATGCAATTTTTCAAGAAAATAGATTTAACTCAATTCCACATCCCAAGGAAACTTTATGTTCTAGTGTACAAAGCCTAGAAAATAATGTATCTAATAATGATACTTTGACATGTTCAGAACCCAGAAGAAGTAAAAGAGCCAAAAAAAAGAGAAAGATTATGGCCTAGACTTCTTTATGTTCCTTGTAGAAGGTACAAATGATTCCAGTAACAGTTATGGACCAATTTTCTATAATTTAGAAAGTGACCCAAACACATATGAAGAGGCAATAAAGTCTCAAGACTTTTCCTTTTGGAAAGAAGCCATCCAAGAGGAAATGGACTCAATCATGGGGAATAAAACTTAGAAATTGGTAGACCTCCCACTTGGATCCAAACCAATAGGCTGTAAATGGATCTTTAAGAAGAAAATGAAAGTTGATGGTACCATCGATAAATTCAAAGCTAGACTTGTTGCCAAAGGGTTTACACAAAAAGAAGGTATCGACTACTTTGATACTTATGCACCTGTTGCAAGAATTGCATCCATAAGAGAGCTTTTGGCACTAGCTTCTATCTATAAGTTTGTAATCCATCAAATGGATGTTAAAACTGCTTTCTTAAACAGTGAGTTATATGAAGAGGTGTATATGAAACAACCTGAAGGACTTGTTATCAAAGGGCAAGAACATAAAGAGTGTAAATTGACTAAATCCTTATACGGGTTAAAACAAGCACCCAAACAATGGCATCAAAAGTTTGATAAAGTTTTGCTTTCTAATGGATACAGAATAAATGAATCTGACAAGTGTATTTATAGTAAATTTTATAATGGAAATGGTGTTATGATTTGTTTATATGTAAATGATACGTTTATCTTTGGCACCGATTTAGATGAGGTAGAAAAAACTAAAACTTTCTTATCAAAAAATTTTGATATGAAAGATTTAGGTGAAGCAGATCTGAAACCATGATATTTCCAAAATTATGGGACTAAGTATATTTTGAAAATGGTGGGGGATTGTGAGATATTTCCAAAATATTGGGTAATATATGTATGTATAATTGGTGATATTTGACATGAACTTCATGTCAATTACATCCAATTATAATTCCTAAAATCACATCTGCTTCACCTAAATCTTTCATATCAAAATTTTTTGATAGGAAATATTAAGTTTTTTCTACCTCATCTATATTTGTGCCATAGATTAACATATCATCCACATATAAACAAATCATAACACCATTTCCATTATGAAATTTACTATAAATACACTTGTCAGATTCATTTATTTTGTAACCATTAGAAAACAAAACTTTATCAAACTTTTGGTGCCATTGTTTGGGTGCTTGTTTTAACTCGTATAAGGATTTAGTCAAATTACACACTTTATGTTCTGGTCCTTTGATAACAAATCCTTCAGGTTGTTTCATATACACCTCTTCATCTAACTCTCCGTTTAGGAAAGCAGTTTTAACATCCATTTGATGGATTACAAACTTATAGATAGAAGCTAGTGCCAAAAGCACTCTTATGGATGCAATTCTTGCAACAGGTGCATAAGTATCAAAGTAGTCGATACCTTCTTTTTGTGTAAACCCTTTGGCAACAAGTCTAGTTTGAATTTATCGATGCTACCATCAACTTTCATTTTCTTCTTAAAGATCCATTTACAGCCTATTGGTTTGGATCCAGGTGGGAGGTCTACCAATTTCTAAGTTTTATTCCCCATGATTGAGTCCATTTCCTCATGGATGGCTTCTTTCCAAAAGGAAGAGTCTTGAGACTTTATTGCCTCTTCATATGTGTCTGGGTCACTCTCTAAATTGTAGCAAATTGGTTCATAACTATTACTGGAATCATTTGTACCTTCTACAAGGAACATAAAAAAGTCTAGGTCATAATCTTTCTCTTTTCTGGCTCTTTAACTTCTTCTGGGTTCTGAACATGTCAAAGTATCATTATTAGATACATTATTTTCTAGGCTTTGTACACTAGAATATACAATTCCCTTGGGATGCAGAATTGAGTTAAATCTATTTTTTTGAAAAATTGCATCTCTTGACTCAATCACTGTGTTAATAAGATATGAGTCATTAGATTCAACATACATGAATCTATAGGCCTTGCTATTTTCAGCATATCCCAAAAATACACTTTCAATTCCTCTTTCTCCCAATTTCTATCTTTTTGGTTCAGGAACCTTAACAATTGCTCTACATCCCCAAACTTTTATATAGTTAAGATTGGGTTTTCTTTTCTTCCAGAGTTCATATGGGGTTATCTTGTTC
>NC_021161.2:31184416-31186520 GCF_000331145.2 Cicer arietinum
AATAGGATAACATGGCATTCACCATTTCTTCTAATACACTATTTTTCCTTTATGCAATTCCATTTTGTTGTGGGGAATATGGTGTAGTTGTTTGATGCACAATACCAGTGGACACAAAATACTCAGGATGATAGAACGCTCATCCCCTATCACTTCTAAAACACTTAATAAAAGTTTCATGTTGAAGTTCTACTTGTGCTTTAAATATTTTAAATTTGTCTAAAACTTCATTCTTAGAGTGCATTAAATAAACATAGCAAAATCTAGAGTAATCATCAATGAAAGTGACAAAATACTTTTTACCACCAATTGTAGGCTAACCATATAAATTGCATACATTAGAGTGAATTAAATCTAATACCTTAGAACTTCTTTCAACACTTTTAAAAGGTTGTCTTGTAATTTTAGTTAGCATGCAAGTAGTACATGAATTTGATTTTTTTTTATCAAAAGTCGGAATTAAATTGGTTTACGCTTTTTAGTAAATCGTGCAGACCCGTGATAGGTGGCACCTTGGTAAACGATACGGGCCCGTGATAGGCAGTACGTTTATGGTTTACGCTTTTTAGTAAATCGTGCAGACCCGTGATAGGTGGCACCTTGGTAAACGATACGGGCCCGTGATAGGCAGTACGTTTATGGTTTACGCTTTTTAGTAAATCGTGCAGACCCGTGATAGGTGGCACCTTGGTAAACGATACGGGCCCGTGATAGGCAGTACGTTTATGGTTTACGCTTTTTAGTAAATCGTGCAGACCCGTGATAGGTGGCACCTTGGTAATTGGTACTTTGGCCTGCGATAGGCGGTACGATTATGATTTACGGCCCTTCGAGGAGGGTTTTGGTTTGGAATTCCGAGTCCATGCATTTTGGCATATACGCATTGCATTAGGGTGCTTGGCACGCGAGTCGTGGTTGATTTGAGTTTTATGATTAAGTGATTTGAATTTGAGTCGTTGTGGTAATTGCGTTGAAAATGCTAAGTGTTATGTGTTGATTGTTGTGTGTAAGTATGATGGTTATCGAGATCCCAATTGCCGTGGTAATCGCGTAGGAATTGCTAAGTGTTAGGTTGTGAACTTGATTAGGAATGACTTGAGTAAATGCATGAATTTTTGGAAAAACGATCAGGGAAATCGATTTCCCAATCGATTGGATGAGTTGCAGGAAGTTCACTATTTTAACCTAATCGATTTGCCAATCGATTGTATAAATATATCTTTCAAAATCTTTTAAGAAATCGATTTGGAAATCGATTGGCAGAGAGGCAGGAACTCAGCAAAACTGCCGAAATCGATTTGGAAATCGATTTGGCAACACAGGGACTCATCAGAACTGACAAAATCGACTTAGAAATCGATTTGGTCATGCAAAAACTCAGCAGAACTGACCAAATCGATTTGGCAATCGATTGGCTCAGCAAAAGTCCTCATTTTGAGTTAGATAATCGATTGCTCAATTGATTTATCAATGCTTTGGTCAGTTATGTATTACTTGATGGTTGGAGAACTTCATTTTGAGTTCATTGTTAATTGGCAAGCATTATATGAACTTTTAGCATATGGAAAATCCTTTTAAGGTGCATGCTTAGTTGAAAGGTTATTTTGTGCATTTAAAACTTAAATGTTATGTGTTATCTGTTATTTTCGGTTGGTGACCTTTACAATTATTGTGGAAATCTGGGCTTCGCCCTCAGATGAGAGTCAGGACGATCCTACCGGTTCGTACCCTACGGACGGGAATGGAGATGGGAACGCTTGACTGCAGCTACGTTAGGAGGATCTCACGGGGCGCGTGGAGATACTCAGGGTGTATAGCTTTTTGGTAGGATGATCAGATTAGGATGATGTATAGGAACTAGGTGTCCTTCTTTTTGGATTGGAGTATTTTTAGTTTGGGAAAACTGTATTTATACTATCATTGTCAGTTCGACTTCTTATGTGAATGGGTTCCATGTACCATTTATGGTTATGTAAATGTTTTGGATTTATAATTGGAGAAACTTTCCGCTGCTTGTAAATTATAATGACTCAATTATTTATCCAAAGGCATTTCCTCGTTTATTTCTCTGTTTTAGTTTAATTACTTTTGAAAAAAAAATATA
>NC_021161.2:31187411-31208253 GCF_000331145.2 Cicer arietinum
TGTGTTTTATTCTAATTCCTTTTGAAAAAAAATACACCCTCGCTTTGGAAAACGGGGTGTTACATTGTGGTATCAGAGCTTTGGTTTGGTTTTCTTTGGGGGCTGTGGAACCTTGGTTCTAGATTGTAGGTTACGAGTTGTTGTCTGATCATGTGTCGGTTTAGGTGGTTTGAGTTGTCAAGTTCATAATAATTATTATGTGCGGTTGTGGTCGGAAGTTATTCTTAGAATTATTGAAGTAGTGTTAAGACTTTACTTGATGATGGTTTTATAGGGAAACCATGCTGCCAAGGAGGAATGACGTTCCGAGAGCCAATGTCAATAAGAATGACCGAATGGCGGAGGCTATGAATAACCTGGCTGCTTCTGTTGCTGCACAGACTGCTGCCAAGACTCAACGTGATCTCGAAAAGAGGGGAAGAGAGATCCGTGCTGCGGAGTCAAGAGGATTAAAAGACTTTCGTCGTTACAATCCTCCCAAGTTTGAGGGGACTGAGAATTCAGAGAAAGCAAATCAATGGATCCAAGAAGTGGAGAAGATCTTCGAAATGATTAACTGTCAGGCGGGAGTGAGGGTCAACTATGCCACTTATATGCTACTAGGAGATGCTGAGTACTGGTGGAGGAGTACAAGGTTGTTGATGAGATCAGCTCACGAGGAGGTGAACTGGGAATCTTTCAAAGGGAAGTTTTTCGACAAATACTTCCCGATGAGTACCAGGACTAGACTGGGTGATGATTTCCTGAAACTACATCAGGGGAACATGACCGTGGGCGAATATGCTGCTAAGTTTGAATCACTATCAAGGCATTTCAGATTTTTCCGTGAAGAGGTTGACGAGCCATTCTTGTGTCATCGTTTCCAAGACGGACTAAAGTATGAGATTCAAGAGTTTGTCTTACCCTTGGGAATTCAACGTTTCCAGGTTCTTGTGGAAAAATGTAGAGAAGTTGAGGAGATGAAGAATAAGAGAGCTAGCCGAGGAGGGAATTTTAACTCAGGAGGACCTAGTCGGGCGAAGTATCAGAACAAGGGAAAACAGGTTGCTAAATTTTATAATCGACCACATGATAACAATGGGGGACGGGATAACCCAGGGAACCAAGACCTTGAGAAGCAAGTGGGACAAGGCATACGATGTTTCCGATGTGGAGAAGAAGGACATTATGCTTATGCTTGTACCTTTGACAGTACTACTTGCTACAATTGCCATAAACCAGGGCACTTTGCAAGGAATTGCGAGGCTCCGAAGGTGGAACCAATGGTGGATGTAGCTAGGATTACTCTTCCTACTGCTAGAGGACAGGTGTATTGCGTCGGCGCTGATTTATCTAGCGATCTGATTCAATATGACTGTGCGATTACAGGTAACCTCTTAACTACACTTTCTGATTCGGGGGCAACCCATTCCTTCATTGCTATGGATTATGTAAATTGTTTGAAGTTGTCCGTGTCTACTTTACTGCTAAGACTTTGACAGTAAATTATGCATGTTTACTTGTCAAATAACCATTCAGAATAGGGACTTCTCGATTAATTTGAGTGTTTACCTCTACAGTAACCCAAGATCATTCTTGATAGGAATGGGAAGCCCTATCATTGGTTAATGATACATTGTACTCAATGTGTCGGCGTCATACTTAGTGTTTAAGTTTGGTACTAGGTAGATGTTCCGTACAAGGTGGAACATCAGCGACCTGCTGGGGTGTTGCAACCTTTAGAGATTACACGGAGTACCATCAAGCATTTTGTCAGACCGTGATCCGAAGTTCACATCGCATTTTTGGGGAGCATTGCACGAAGCGTTGGGAACGAAGCTACGATTGAGTTCAGCTTACCATCCACAAACGGACGGACAGACTGAAAGGACGAATCAGTCCTTGGAAGATCTGTTGAGAGCATGTGTTTTAGATGATAGAGGAAGTTGGGATGATGTACTTCCGTTGATTGAGTTCACTTACAACAATAGTTTCCACGCGAGCATTGGAATGGCACCATATGAGGCTTTATATGGGCGCAAGTGTCAAACGCCCTTGTGTTGGTATAAAGACGGTGAGAATATGATTGTCGGACCAGAGATGGTGCAACAGACCACAGCTAAAGTAAGGAAGATCAAGGAGAAAATGAAGACTTCACAAGATCGCCAGAAGAGTTACGCGGACAAGCGTCGCAGACTTTTGGAATTCGAACAGGGTGACCATGTATTTCTGAGAGTCACACCTACTACTGGAGTAGGTAGAGCCTTGAAATCGAAGAAGTTGACTCCGAAATTCATTGGACCATATCAGATTTCTGCACGAATTGGGCCGGTTGCTTATCGGATTGCATTACCTCCGATACTGTCCAATATTCACGACGTGTTCCATGTGTCACAATTGAGGAAGTACCTCGCAGATCCATCTCACGTGATCGAACCAGACACGATCCAGCTAAAGGATAACCTGTCGTTCGAAGTACCACCCGTGAGAATTGATGACAGGAAGATTAAGCGGTTGAGGACCAAGGATGTTTCGTTGGTCAAGGTGATCTGGAACCCAATTACTGGAGATGCGACTTGGGAACTGGAGAGCAAGATGAGGGAACAACACCCAGAGTTATTTATCGATGCATAGTTTCGAGGACGAAACTAATTTTAGGGGGGGAGTAATGTAAGACCCATAATTTTAAAGTACCCTTTTATGTATTTTTGGTATATTTTGGATTTTGGCTCGGAGGCTTTTAAGCCAAAGTTAATAATATTTTGGAGTTTTATAATCAAAAAGATATTTCGATGCCAATTAGAATTTCTCGTCGATAAATAAATTGAATTTAACTGCGGAAAATCCTTTACGGAGAATTTAAGGCGTTTCGGGTGAAACGGTAATTTAATAAATATCTAGATTTTGAGATATTTGTTAAGTTATATTTATTATATTTATATATGTTTGTTTGGAGGGAAAAAGAAAGGAAAACTAGAAGGAAGGAAAAGGAAAAGAAAATAGTATATAAAGGAAGGAAGGAAAAAGGAAGAAAGGAAAAACAAAGGAAAGAAATTGAAAGGAGAGAAAATAGAATTTTCCATCTCCTTCCTCAGTCACGCAAGAAAAAACCAAATTTCCATCCTCCTCCATTTTTCGTTTTCGTTGCTTCCTTTCCTTCAAAACTAGTGACCCAAGGTTGGGTGAGGGTTAGATCAAGGTTTTCGTAACTCCACTCTTCCTCTTTGATTCGAAAACGAAGAAATACGGTTTTTGAGATCCAAACACAAACCCCTCCGTTTCTCCTAGATCCAAACCTCATTTCTCGAAGAGATAGAAGGGAAAGTTGCTCACCACCACGCTACGGTGCTAGTGAACTAATTTGGAAGCGGCGTTGCGAGCGGAGATTTTACCGGAATTACTCGCGGTACCGGAAACGCGCGTTAAAGCTAACGTTGAGGTAAGGGCTCCTTCCAAACTTTTAGTTTGCATTAGGGACTTATCTGTGGTTGTGTGGGAAGGAATTTGTTAGGGTTAAATGTATCGATTTGGGGAAAAACGAAACTAGTGCGTTATGGGTAAAAACCTTAGAGTTAGGTTTTGTTTATAGTGATGAATGTTTCGTGGTAAATGAATTTGAATGTCATTGTGTATGATTATGGGTAAATGAAACTTGATGTTTGTTAATTGGTGTGGTTGTTGTGAATTATGGTTTGAATGTGAAAGTATGTTTGAATTTGTTTCTGTGGAATTTGAAAACCATTAGAGTTAAACGAGTATTAAAAATGGGGAATCTTTTAATACCTCGGTTTACTTAATGTGTATTTGAGGAAAATGTTTAAGTTAACTGGGCGTTGAGAATGGGGAATCTCTTAATGTCTCGGTTACTTAACTATCGTTTTTGAAAATCGTTTCGGTAAATGAGTATTAAGAATGGGGAATCTCTTAATGACTCGTTTACTGAATGTTTTGCGAGAAAATCGTTTAAGTCAAAAGTATATTAAGAATGGGGAATCTCTTAATATGACTGTTTGCTTAACGTTTTGTTTTGAAAATCATTAAGTTAAATCGGTATTAAGAACGGGGAATCTCTTAATGACTTATTTAATTAATGTTGTTTGAAAGTCGTTTCGGTAAATGAGTATTAAGAATGGGGAATCTCTTAATATGACTGTTTGCTTAACGTTTTGTTTTGAAAATCATTAAGTTAAATCGGTATTAAGAACGGGGAATCTCTTAATGACTTATTTATTTAATGTTGTTTGAAAGTCGTTTAAGTTAAATGGGTATTAAAAATGGGGAATCTTTTAATATCTGCATTTGCTTAACGATTGTTGTGAATGGAGTCTGTGTATGCTCATGCATTTCATTTGGTAAATTGTGTCGACCCGTGATAGGTGACACCTTGGTAAACTGTACGGACCCGTGATAGGTTGTACGTTTGCGATTTATATTTTAGTAAATCGTGTTGACCCGTGATAGGTGACACCTCGGTAAACTGTACTGACCCGTGATAGGTGGTACATTTACGATTTCCGCTTTTTCTTTTAGTAAATCGTGTTGACCCGTGATAGGTGACACCTCGGTAAACTGTACTGACCCGTGATAGGTGGTACATTTACGATTTACATTTTTGGTGGATTGTGCTGACCCGTGATAGGTGGCACCTCGGTAAACAGTACTGGTCTGTGATAGGCGGTACGTTTACAATTCACGCTTTTTTTTTAGTAAATCGTGTTGACCCGTGATAGGTGACACTTCGGTAAACTGTACTGACCCGTGATAGGTGGTACATTTACGATTCTCGCTTTTTCTTTTAGTAAATCGTGTTGACCCGTGATAGGTGACACCATGGTAACTGTACTGACCCGTGATAGGTGGTACATTTACGATTTACATTTTTGGTGGATTGTGCTGACCCGTGATAGGTGGCACCTAGGTAAACAGTACTGGTCTGTGATAGGCGGTACGTTTACGATTCCCGCTTTTTCTTTTAGTAAATCGTGTTGACCCGTGATAGGTGACACCATGGTAACTGTACTGACCCGTGATAGGTGGTACGTTTACGATTTACTTTTTGGTAAATCGTGTTGACCCGTGATAGGTGACACCATGGTAACTGTACTGACCCGTGATAGGTGGTACGTTTACGATTTACTTTTTGGTAAATCGTGTTGACCCGTGATAGGTGACACCATGGTAACTGTACTGACCCGTGATAGGTGGTACATTTACGATTTACGTTTTTGGTGAATTGTGCTGACCCGTGATAGGTGGCACCTAGGTAAACAGTACTGGTCTGTGATAGGCGGTACGTTTACGATTCCCGCTTTTTCTTTTAGTAAATCGTGTTGACCCGTGATAGGTGACACCTCGGTAAACTGTACTGACCCGTGATAGGTGGTACGTTTATGATTTACGCATTTTAGTAAATCGTGCTGACCCGTGATAGGTGGCACCTCGGTAATTGGTACTTTGGCCTGCGATAGGCGGTACAATTATGATTTACGGCCCTTCGAGGAGGGTTTTGGTTTGGAATTCCGAGTCCATGCATTTTGGCATATACGCATTGCATTAGGGTGCTTGGCACGCGAGTCGTGGTTGATTTGAGTTTTATGATTAAGTGATTTGAATTTGAGTCGTTGTGGTAATTGCGTTGAAAATGCTAAGTGTTATGTGTTGATTGTTGTGTGTAAGTATGATGGTTATCGAGATCCCAATTGCCGTGGTAATCGTGTAGGAATTGCTAAGTGTTAGGTTGTGAACTTGATTAGGAATGACTTGAGTTAATGCATGAATTTTTGGAAAAACGATCAGGGAAATCGATTTCCCAATCGATTGGATGAGTTGCAGGAAGTTCACCATTTTGACCTAATCGATTTGCCAATCGATTGTATAAATATATCTTTCAAAATCTTTTAAGAAATCGATTTGGAAATCGATTGGCAGAGAGGCAGGAACTCAGCAAAACTGCCGAAATCGATTTGGAAATCGATTTGGCAACCCAGGGACTCATCAGAACTGACAAAATCGACTTAGAAATCGATTTGGTCATGCAGAAACTCAGCAGAACTGACCAAATCGATTTGGCAATCGATTGGCTCAGCAAAAGTCCTTATTTTGAGTTAGATAATCGATTGCTCAATTGATTTATCAATGCTTTGGTCAGTTATGTATTACTTGATGGTTTGAGAACTTCATTTTGAGTTCATTGTTAATTGGCAAGCATTATATGAACTTTTAGCATATGGAAAATCCTTTTAAGGTGCATGCTTAGTTGAAAAGTTATTTTGAGCATTTAAAAATTTAGTTGTTATGTGTTAACTGTTATTTTTTTTGGTTGGTGACCCTTTACAATTATTGTGGAATCTGGGCTTTGCCCTCAGATGAGAGTCAGGACGGTCCTACCGGTTCGTACCCTACGGACGGGAATGGAGATGGGAACGCGTGACTGCAATTACGTTAGGAGGATCTCACGGGGCGCGTGGAGATACTCAGGGTGTATAGCTTTTTGGTAGGATGATCAGATTAGGATGATGTATAGGGACTAGGTGTCCTTCTTTTTGGATTGGAGTATTTTTAGTTTGGAAAACTGTACTTGTACTAATATTGTCAGTTTGACTTTTTACTTGAATGGGTTCCATGTACCATTTGTTGTTGTGTAAATGTTTTGGATTTATAATTGGAGAAACTTTTCCGCTGCTTGTAAATTATAATGACTCAATTATTTATCCAAAGGCATTTCTTTATCTATTTCTCTGCTTTATGTTTAATTACTTTCAAAAAAAAAATTATACCCTCGCTTTGAAAAACGGGGTGTTACATTTGTAGTTATTAAGAATATGTTTAATCTCATGCATTTGTTCCATTACTGATTTATTATCAACCATTTTATAATTATTAAATTGAGAAACAAGAAACTTCTTACTTGTAGCGTCTTCTTGCATGTTATTGACTCTAATTTATCCCATAGTTACTTTGCAGAGATGCTACTTTGATATATATCGAACAAGGAGTCAGACATTCCGTTAAGAATATGGCTCATGCATATATAGTCATCATTGTCCCACTTCTGCCTTTCTCTTGTTTCTGTTAATGTTTCCATTTCCTTCTCCAGCGGTCTTGTGGTGTTCAGAACATACACCAATCGATAAAATTTCATCTTTTTCTGTCAATGGATAAAATTTCCTCCATCGAATTTCTCCAACTTCACAAAATTAGAAGTCATTTTTTTTAGTGATGCAGCCATTTATTGAAAATAAAATCGAACCTAAAGATTGTTGGATCTGTTTTGGTGACAATGCTGCAAGACTTTAATAGTGAAGTTGTTTATGAAGATTAAATGTAGCAAATTCCAAATTGTGTTGTTACACTAGTCTTTAGGTTCGATTCGCCCCCACCAATCGAATGCAAATGAGATAACCAGCGAATCCCCTTCAGGGTACTTTGGAAAACCTTGATATGATTTGCACTTTCACACCAAGAGTATCTTTCAATAGTATGTTACAAAAGAATGATTCTTATTCTTTACTCATGCATTAGAAAAGAATAAGATGACTTAGCATATAAGAATGGATGAGAAAAGTGGATGGCAATCACTAGAATTCGTGTCTACATTCTGTCCAAAGTGACCATATTTATAGGAAAAATAATATCACTTGAGAAAGAGTTGCAATTATTGGTTCTACCACTGTTTACGAAGGGCTATATACATATATAGTTCAAATATTGATTAAACCATTGCGTTGGTCTGTTGGTTGATCAATGCTACGTTTTGCGTGTAGAACACGGGTTCGAACCACCTTTTTATTTTTAATGAACAGTCGCGTCTTTTCAAAGCTGAATTTATCCAAAAATAAGGCAGAAACACATATCGAACTCGGGGACTTATGTTTACACACAATGAACACACCCACTAAACCAACAATAATTTCATGTCAAATATCACCAATTATACATACATATATTACCTAATATTTTGGAAATATCTAACAATAGTTTTACCGGAAACAAAATTTTGATATTAGACTTTCATTCTTTTATAAAGTTAATATTCAAATTCTTCTTTATAATATTGAAGATATATGCTCATTAATGGTCAATATAAATAGAATTTATATCAAGAACACCTTTCTAAACATAGTCTTATGAAATGATATTTTGATCTCAATGTGTTTTGCTTGTTTGATCATGAGATTACATGTTTGCCAAGAAATTGATAACTTTCTATTGGCGCTTTTTCTCTAAATTCTTTTAACGGTAGTACTTATATGTGATTATCTTGGATTATATTGAAATCTAGTCCATAAACATACGTTGAATAAAATATCAGGTGTTGAAGAAGTTAGATACATTAAAAAGCTTCTCATACCTTTTTATTAACCTGATTACTTGTTTCACCTTTGTTAAGGTCACATGTAGGATGCATTGGAATGAGCGTATGTTTATTGTCTTCTATATTAAACTTTGTAATAGTCAGATTCTCATTTACGGAAGTTAAAACACATAGAATCAAACATTAAGTGTTAAAATAAGGTTAGGATGGGATGAACCCCATTAGTGAAGATTACGAAAAATCTGTTGTGTGGCACTTAGGGTTTTCATCCAAAAGATCAAGGCATTAATGTCCAATTTATTTCTTTACTTCTATAAGACTATTAGCATGGTAGAGGTATTCCCAACTCGTCTCAATTCAATCCAATTCAAATCTTATAATTTTATAAACTTTTTCAAATGAAGAATTTGGGTTTCGTTAAAAAATCGGGTTTTTATGCCCTGTTAGAGCATTCATAAACCTATAAACCCCTTAATTCATAACTTCCCTAGACATTGTAATGCCCTAGGATTATATTAAATCTAATTAAATTATATATTTGAATTCTTAGAGACTTCTCAATAATTACGGCGTAAGTAGAATTATCGTGGAAGAGACGGTTCGTGTTGGACTTGTAAGTTATGAGCAATATCTAGGACCATTTACCAATTTTGTTTTAAAACATTAAATCAACAAAGGTTCGGGAAAGGTTTCATACACATTGGGACGATTAGCGAAGATAGTGAAGAAAAAAGTGTAAGAAAAAAGTGCATTTAAATGGTAATGTAAATGCACTAGTGCAATTAAACCTTGTTACATTGGTTCCTATTTACATGTTATATCGATTACTTGTCTGATCTAACATTAAACGTTGTAATAAATAGTTAATTATAAAATCGGCTAAAATGACAGATGTTACAAGTCAAAATTCAAAATTGATTTACTACATCGGTTAAATTTGAACCAATCTAACAAGTCAATTCAAAATTGATTTATTATATCGGTTAAATTTGAATCAATCTAACAAGTCATATTTATAATTGGTTTATTAGATCAGTTAAATTTGAACCAATCTAACAAGTCATATTTAAAATTTAACTAAATTTCATACTTCCTTCATTATAGCAATTAATAAATCAACTAAATATCAATTGCATCGTAGCATTGTCACATCAAATAAGTAGAACCAGAACATTAATGTAATTACAGACATAATCGAATTGAACATGCCCTAAGGAGTCACATGATGACATCATTTATGTTGACAATACATTATACTTAATATGAAAACACAAACAAATCATAAGTGTGGGTATATATAAACGATATTAATAATATTAATAATCATGATTAACGCAAAAAGAAGGGGAAAAACTGACATTGATAAGTGCCATTTGCTGATTGTACAAGCGTTTGATACCCCAGATCGAACTATTACAACTTTTTGGCCAAATCATAAATTTTTAACCCACAATACCATTTTGTAATAGTAAGATACCTCGTGTGCAGCGTAAATCTCAGTGTTAAAAACCAATCTCTTCGCCATGTACATTAGTACCAAAGCCCTTAGGTTTTCCAAAATAGATACATGAATAACAAACAAAGCAGCAACAAGACTGAGTTAGGTGAATTAGCTTCCAATATTAACAAATCAAATGAAATGAATGAAGAGTTACTAATCAAAATTTTAAATATTAAAATCATACGAGACATTGTGGTTTCTTTAAATAATCCAATGTACTGAAACCTAAATGAGAACACCACAGACCTCTAGTTAGTTCCCTTACAACCATGAGATCAACCCCCTCGGCAACCTCTCTCTTCCAAGTTGAAGCATCCACTAACTACAGAATAACATACAAATCAAAAGCACACTAGATACAGATAGAAAACTAATAAAACTTTGGTAAGGAAATAAAAAAAACCTCTATGACCACTCTGTTACCATATCCTTAAGGCCAATTTGGAGGAATGCTCCCCAAAAGGTTGTTGAAGGACATATCACTAGAGAAAATATAAATCATTATGAACTAATTAAATCCCAAGGAAAAATAACTTAACAAGACGTTGAAAATTCAATCGTTCATATCAGAAAACATCAACAAGACTTACATAATTTGTATGTTTCTGAGTTTGCCAAATTCAGCAGACAACGGACCATCAAGATGATTATGTCTCATGTTCCTGCATTTATAACATTTAAAAATACACTGATTCAGTAACAAGACACCGCAATGAGGCCAATTTTCAATTTCAATACTTGAGGCCACTTAAGCCAATCCAAAAAACGTTATAATCAAATTTAAAAATACAGAAAAATCAAAATATAAGTTAATCTAGAAGGGGGGGAAAACTGACATTGATAAATGCAGTTGATCGCAAGCATGCTTTGTAATTGCAATTACCACAACACACATGACATGCCTCAGCAATATGATCCTCTTCCAAGTAAGGATACTTTAACAAGACACAACAAAAACATACAATTATTAGAATTTCATCATCCACAATCCAAACCAGTATTTCTACAACATAATAACTTATCCAAATATCACCACTGAAATATGATATTTCTCACCCAAACTAAACAAGTCATATTATTCAACAAAATGATAACCAACACAAGAGGAAGCAAGATACACAAAGTGAAAGAGAATTAAAAGAAATTTATACAATTGTTTATACAAAATATGCAATATCTCTTCCTTTTGCATTTTTTGCATCTAACAACCCTGCCCATGTCATTTCTCTGACATTGATGACACATTAAGGACTCCTCTTCAATCCACTATTGATTAAGAAACAGTAACAAAACCACAATTACAACATATAACGCCAAAAACAAACATATATATACAATATATCTACAAACGAAATATAAATGAACAAAAAGATCGTATAATGTCACCTTAATTCTCTCGTTGAATTTTGGCACCTTCTTTCCACTGCTTTTAATTTTCTTTTTTCCATCATTCGTTAAAGAATAACATTTTTTATCAGACAAAGGCATTTCAGCTTCAGCACAGTCCTGATTCTCTTCCTTCAAAACATCACTCTCTAACTTATTTTCACATACAAGTTCATTATCCTTTTTAAAATAACAAGAGGGTGAAGAACTATTGTCTTGCAAGTAGCAATTGAAGTAGTTTATGCTGCAATCCAAAGTATGATATATTCCATTATCCTTTACTGGATGATTGGGTTCCAACAACAAGTTGAAAATTTCTTTTGGTTATACTTCTTCATATTCATGTCTTTTATCTACTTCACACTATATGGAGTGATGAATGTGGCTCTGACACAAACCACCGAATTGCTTCAATAGTTATGTCTTTCTTCATTAGTTTGCTTACTTAGTGAAAACAATACATATTAATCATATTATCAGATTGTAAGGAAACTAGCATGAAAAGATAGTAATAATCTTTGTTAAAAGTGCGGTGTGACCAGCCCAACAAATGCCCTTGAGGAACTTGTTAAAGAATCAAAAAAGAGGATCCAAAGATTAATACATACTGTTTTCGATTTTTTAATTCATAATTGTTATTTTTGCAGTTTGTCTAGACATTAATATCTGTCTACAAAACTTATTTTAACTGACTTTCTGATATGTTTAATGGAGAAAATTATATTAAGAACTTAGATATATGTACAAAGTGGGCATTTATTGGTTCATTGCTTATATCTTTCTTATCCAGCAAAAGCATACAAATAGAAGCATTTCACGTTTTCAAGGTATTACAATTATGTTATAGCTCACATTTGGAGGTGATTATTCTTGATATGTGCAGTTATTTATGTTTCCTTATCCTCTTAACTAGTAAATTGTTCCATCATCTGCAACTTTAGATTCAAGATTAATAATAAGAACAATTATTAATCTAAGAATAATAATAAGAAAAATTAATAGTGAAAGAATTTTAGATTGCTATGTAAGAAATAAGAATTATTAGAAAATTATTGAAGAAAGCAACAAACATTTGTTCACACACTTCTCGATGATGAAAGAAATTGACACTTCTCAATAGAAACGCTTCTTGACAAATTGAAAAGACAAAGAAAATTCGTTGCAGCGCGGAAGTAGAAAAATGTTGCGTCGGACCAATTCGTCGCCGACGCTAAAGGTTGTAGAGTTTGCGCATGAAAACAAAATTTAGGGGAAAACAAAATTTAGGGAAATAAAATTAATGTGTTGATTGTGAAGGAGGGAGTGAAAACATAATTTAGGGGAAAATAAAATTTACCTGTTGATTGAGAGAGTGAAAACAAAATTTAGGAAGATTGAAAGTTGAAGTTCATATGAGTTCGCACTAAATGATAAAGTTCATCGAATTTGTGTTGAAGGATGAATCATGAGTTCGCATTGAAGGATGAATGGTGAGTTTGCATTGAAGGATGAAGCCCTGAAGGGTGAAGGATGAAGTGAAGCTTGCGCAAGAGGAAGAAGAATGGATTGGCGCATGTTTTTTCTAATTTTTTAGTTAATTTAAGGGAATTTTTTTGTTGATAAAATGTTTGTTAGAACGGTCTAATATAACAGATCTAGCAAAATTTGTGATCATAACAAATTTAACACAACCTTTTTTTTTGTAGAGTTTTTTTTTTTTAATATGTATGTTAGGACAGTTCAAATAGAACAAATCTAACAAAGTTTACCATAATAACAAATTTGCCACTGCTTTACTTATTACATTAGATGTATACAAACCGATCTAATATCGACGATGTAACAAGGTTAAAATGCACTAGTGATGTTGGAGTGTATGACAAACAACCACTTGGATTAGAAGATTCCTATTTTCCAAAACAATTTTACAAGAGGGGAGCTAGCAACACACTCTAACACACACATTTCAACACATTCTATTTTATTGATTGAAATTCACATGGGTCCTAAAACATTGCGTTAGGTCTTGTTTAAAGTTGTTGGGACCTATATGAAATTTAACCAATAAAAGAGAGTGTGTTGTTAGCATGATTCTTTTCACAAACACAAGACATATTTGTTTGATGTGAAACAAGCTCCAAGAGCCTAGTATGACAAACTAAGAATTTTATTTATAGAAAATAAATTTAAAGGTGGCCAAGTGAACAATACTTTGTTTAGAAAATCATCTAAATATGTGTTCTTACTGTTCTCATCTACGAAAATGACATTATTTTTTGTTCTACTAATGCAAAAAATTTCAAGAAGATTATATATTATTTTAGAATGAGTTTTACTTGAGCATGATGGAAGAACTTAAATTCTTCATTAGAATTCAAATCCAACAATGCTATGAGGATGTTTACAAATGAATTTCTCAAGAACTTTAAAATGGATTATTGTTAATCTACGCTCACCCTTATGCATCCAATTTGTTATCTTAGTATAGATAACTCAATTAAAAAGTTAAACCTAAATATATAAAGAGGTATGATATGAACTCTAGTTTATCTAATTGCTTCAAGACTTGATATTTTATTCAATGTATGTTTGTGTGCAAGATTTCAATCTGATCCTTGAGAATCTTATTTAAATGTGGATAAGAGATTTTTTAAAAGTCATAGACACGTTCAAGAAATCAAACATCTTCAAAATCAGCTGGTTCTTTAATATACATTTTTTCATTTATAAAACCATTTAAAAATTAACTTTTAACTGCCATTTGATACAACATCAGGTTACTATTGGAAACAAATGATAATCAAATGGAAATTTCCTCTAACCTTGAGGTAGAGCAAAGGTTTTAGCAAAATCAATTTATTTGCAACAAGGCTAGACTTATTTCTTACCATTTGTCCATTTTTGTCAAGTTTGTTTATGAAAACCAACTTGGCTCCCACTAGACAGTTACCATTTGGTCTTGGGATAAGATCCCAAATTTCATTTCTTTTGAACAAGTTAAGTTCTTCTTGCATGGCACAACTCATCCATCAAATGATAAAGCTTCTTCGATGGTGTTTGATTCTATCTCAGAGAGCAGTGCAACATACGGTTAATGACGATATGGTTATAATTTTTTCTCTAACATTTCCAATTATTAGATCATCTAGATGAAATGATATTTATTTCCACCCATTTTTTGGTAATTGTTTACTTTCATTGTCAACGATATCATTATGTGCTTCATCATCTTTTCCTCTAGATGTATTAACATGCAAATTATAGTTTGTACCACTAAAGGATGTTTCTTTTTAAATCAATAACATTTTGTAAATAGGTAAAATGTTTACACTTGTCTAATTTAGAATAGGTCTGATGTTGAATCTATTCCAAATATAGCATACAATATATTTTTTTTTGTCCAAAAGTGCCTTGAAACACTTGTCTTGTGAATCATGGTTCTTGCCATATTTGATAGACTTATGTTTTTCTTTTCTACAACACCATTCTGTTGTAGTTTTCTTTGAGATGATAAATAATGTAAAATTCCATTTTCTTCTCAAAAATCTTCAAAAGGTTTATTTTCAAGTTGACCATCATGATAACTTTGAATGGTTGTTGATAAGTGACACATTTACCAATTAATGAATTTATCATAGGAAGTGAAAATGACCATTTGAAAACCAAATTCGCTTTTAAAGAAGTATTTATCTTTGGACTACTATCTGAAATTGAACCTACAACACTAGACGAAGCTCTATCAGAAGATGGATCGATAATGTCTTCAAAAGAAAAGTTGAATCAATTCAAAAGGAATGATGTATGGGATCTCATACCCAATTCTAAAGAAAAGAAGTCAATTTGAACTAAGTGAGTTTTCAGAAATAAACTGAATATGAAAGGTGAAAAAGTCAGAAACAAAGCTAGATTGTATCTCAAGGATATATTCAGCAGAAAGGTATTGATTATACTGAAACTTTCACCTCGATGGAAAGTTTAGAGGCTATCAAACTTCTACTTTCATTTGCAGTATTCCATAAAATTACTCTATATCAAATGAATGTGAAAAGTGTTTTCCTAAATGGTTACATAAATCAAAAAGTGTATGTCAAATAAACTCCGAGATTTGAGGATAATAAATTTCCAGACTAAGCATTTTCTTATTAAACAAGGATTTTGAAAGAAACCAGAATGGCACTACTTTATTTATAAAATAATCTAAGAAAGATCTTCTCATTATCCAAATATATGTTGATGATATTATCTTTGGTTCTAATAACGGTAAGCTCAACCAAATTTTTTTCCGTTAATGCAAAATGAATTTGAGATGAACATGATGGAAGAATTAAAATTATTTCTTTGGAATTCAAATTGATCAAAACCCAGATGGTGTACTCATTTATTAGACCAAATAGACAAGAGAACTTCTTACGAAGTTTAAAATGGATGATTGTAAATCCATGTCTACCCCATTGCATGCAACGTGTTCTCTTGATAAGGATGAGTTACGTAAAAAGGTAGATCAAAATGTATAAAGAGGAATGATAGGTTCCCTTTACTTAACTGCCTCTAGATGTGATATTCTATTTAGTGTGTGTGTGCACGCCAAATGTTAACTATGTTGGAGATAAGTTAGAAAGGAAGAGCACATGTGGAAATTGTACATTCGTTAGTGAGAATCTAATCTCCTGGTCAAGCAAAAGACAAGGGACTCTTTCTTTGTCTAAAATAGAAACAAAATATATTTCAGCAGCAACTAGAAAAATTTAATATAAATGAGAGTAACATTCCTTTCTTCTGTGATAATACTTCAGTTATATGTTTAACCAAAAAACCTTAATTTACATTCAAGAGAAAAGCATATAGAGATCAAACATCATTTCATAATGGATTATGTTTAGAAGGGTATCTTAGACATTAAAATTGTTGACACTGATCATTATTGGACTGATATTTTCACAAAACCCCTTAATGAGGACAAATTCAATTTTAGAAAGAAACACTTAAATATTTTGTTTATAGAACAATGATGTTGAATCCTCCACACTTTTGCCTCTGGTAAAACAAAGTCAATTGTTAAATGCACACATGCTCTGCCTCTAGTGGCATTGAATTTATTGTGCCTCTGGTCAACCTAAATTCAATGAATCTTAAATAGTTTTTCTAGTAAATTGTGATACTCTGATAGGTGTTACTCACGCGTGCATATGCGTGCGCGCTAGTAATGAGGTTAAAAACTCAACTGTTTTTTGCTTCATAAAACCCATTTATCACTCACAATCACTCACAACTCTCACATACTCCCCCACTTTATCTCTTTCAAGTCGTCCAACTTCCCTAGATATATCTTAATCTCTCTTTCTTCAATGGGTATGGGTGAAAGTTTGGCTCTTCCAAAATCAATAATGAGTTGTTCGAAGATCCTAAAGTGATCTCTAAGTCTTTTCACTTAAAACCTAAGTATGGAGTTATTTTCAAATTTTTGATTGGGTGTGTGGTATCCAAAGGTGGGCTTTTAGATCACAAGGGTCTAATGTGGAACATCTTTCAAAGGACCAGGACAAATTTTGGCAACGTTATCTTGGAACATGTGATGTTCTGATGTCATGTATCAATTTGTGAAATCAATTTGAAGTTCATTAAGAATATCAAGTTGATCCATATTGCATGCCATAGTGGGTGTAATAAAAATGTTACCAACCACAAAAAAAATGCAAAACTTGAAGCCATACTAGAAGTCAAGACAATTTTAGAGAGGTTTTATGGTTTGAAAAAGATATCAAAAGTGTGGGAAAATTCCCGAAAGTAGTGAGTTACATGAATCTTTGTATTATTTTATAAGATGTTTGACTTTCTAATAGCGATTAACTGCCTTGCACACGTTAATACATAAAGCCTACACATGTCACAAAAAACATTGACATTACAAGAAAACCCTTAATTTGTGGCTGATAGCGTTTCAGCAAGTGTACTGAATCGTTGCAAGTAATAATAAAATGGTAGTACCGAGTGTCGAACTCAAGGATTGCGTTTTACTATTGAATTATATTTAGTTACTAAAATTGAACAAAAAGGTCCCAAGTTGATTGAAATAATATTTAAAATTGACAACAGTAGTAAAATTGATCTTTTATAAATTGAGAAAAATGTCAGGGATGAGTTTCACTTCGAATCCAACCTTGGTGTCTAATTTGATCCTAGTTATTGAATTCCTTTATTGAATTATTACCAAATTCTCTTTATTATTCTTGCCCTAATATCTTAGTGACAGAACCGTTAATTCTAAAGTAACCCTAATTCCTTAGTAGATTTAAGATTAGAATTAAGCATTACCGTATAGAAATTCTCTTGTAAATTATTGCTTTGCAACTAATTTAATTGGTTTCATGACCTGCACCTATGTCTAGACAACAAATTCATGAATTTCTCATCTCAAGCATTCGTAAAGTCCACTTTCGTTTCAAAATACAAATCGTAGAACATTTTAATGTTGATCAAGCAATAAAAAGCATTAAACACAGAGATGAGAAAAATAATTCAATAAACTCATTCATATAACTAGAAATCAAATCATAAAAATAAGAGTTTCATCTTGTTACACTCATCCCTAACAAATAGGGTTTAGTTACTCATGACAGAGATAAAAGAGATAGAGATTAAAGAAGAATTACAAGAAGGATTCATGAGTGATTCTTGATAAAACTGCTCCAATGATGTTAGAAACGGCCGTCTTTGAGTTTCTATGCTAGGGAACAAGTCTCTCAACTTCCCAATAGTAAAAAAGATCCCTAAAATAGTAAAAATCTGCGTTATATGGTTGTTGGTGCGCTTCGCGCGCCCCGGGCACGGAAAACGCGCTTCAGGTGCACCTGGGCGCGCTTGGGCGCGCAACATCTGTTTTCCGACGTATATTCATTTTTCTCCTCTTTAGAGTCTGAATTTGGTTCTGGTGTCTTCATGCAAGTTATAGCTATGGATCTTAGCTTTCATTTGAACTTGGTTTGACTCCAATTGGACATCTACAACTCCCGATATGGCTGAGATACTCTATATATGTCATGTTGAATTCTCACCAAAATTCGGCACTGCACCAAAACGTAACGCAATGTAAAATTACGAAAAATTCCTACTTAATCACTGAAATAAAACACAAAACACTTTATTAACTCAAAGAATAAAAATCAACAAAATATATCAAATAAATCCTTAATTTAACTAATGATTGAGGATAAATAAGACTAAAATTATGGGAAAATATGCATATGATGAAGAGTCATCACAACCCTAAACTTAATCTATTGCTTGTCCCCAAGCAACAATTAATTTCTGATTTGGTCCAGTTAAATGCACACTTAAATTCAATTTCTCAAATTAAATTAAACTCAATTTTCAAAGTTGTTGCTACTGCAAAACATTCATCATGCTCTATGGTTGTTTTAAAAAAAAAGACAACAAGATTTGTACACCTTGGAATTTATTCATCAAATTCAACTCTATCTTCACACAATCTCACCAAAATTTCTCTCAAGTGTTTAGAAAGGGTTATGAATTTATCACTCAAATCCTAGAACATGCATCACGCTACCATAGGCTTGAAAAAATTCTAGTTAGAATACATTTCCACCTTATTCTACCATGCATCACGCTAACATGCATCACGCAGTAAACACATACATTTTTGGAGGATAAATAAGACTAAAATTATGGGAAAATATGCATATGATGAAGAGTCATCACAACCCTAAACTTAATCTATTGTTTGTCCCCAAGCAACAATTAATTTCTGATTTGGTCCAGTTAAATGCACACTTAAATTCAATTTCTCAAATTACATCAAACTCAAATTTCAAAGTTCTTGCTACTGCAAAACATTCATCATGCTCTATGGTTGTTTTCAAAAATACAGACAACAAGATTTGTACACCTTGGCATTCATTCATCAAATTCAACTCTATCTTCACACAATCTCACCAAAATTTCTCTCAAGTGTTTAGAAAGGGTTATGAATTTATCACTCAAATCCTAGAACATGCATCACGCTACCATAGGCTTGAAAAAATTCTAGTTAGCATACATTTCCACCTTATTCTACCATGCATCACGCTAACATGCATCACGCAGTAAACACATACATTTTTGGAGGACTTTCGGGTTGTAATGGAGCTTAGGTAAGGGTAGAACATTTTAGGATAATAGGCTTTACCGCTTGGAGTTAGGCATACATTTCCACCTTATTCTACCATTTTTTTTCTTCACCTTTTCATTATGGAGATTCTCAAACATTGACAAAAAAACCAAGAAGATATTATTTACCAAAGTACACAAATTGAATTTTTTTGCCAACATGCTTCTGAAAAGTTAAAATTGTATTTTTGAAAAATTGATGGCATATTAGCCTTCTACAACCATTTAGTAATCAAGAATGCATGCATTAGGAAGGCTTGTCGACTTGAGCAATAACATAATCTAAGAAATGAAATTTAACTTGCGAAATCACAAACAGAAATTTTAAGATTAAGTGCAAGTCAGTACAACTGTACAAGAGAACTTCTTAAAAAATTTAAGATGGATAAATGTAAACCCATGCCTACACCTATGCATCCAACATACTCTCTTGATAAGATTGAATCAAGTAAAAAGGTGGATAAAAAGGCATATAGAGGGATTATTGACTTTTTTTTTCTCTAATTAACTACATCCGGACCTGACATTCTGTTTAATGTGTGTGTTTATAGGATTTCAATCTAATCTTAAAAAATCCCATTTAACTATTCTTAAAAGCATACTTAGAAATATGAAGGGCACTACTAATCTTGGCATGTGTTATAAGCCATCCTCTTAGTATAGGCTACTATGTTTCTTTGATGCTAACTATGTTGGAGATAAACTAGAAAGGAAAAGTAGTAGTGGTAACTGTATTTTCCTTTGTGAAAATATGATCTCCTAGTCAAGAAAAACATAAGGAACCATTTATCTATCTACAACTGAATCTTAATATATTTCAATAGCCAACTGTAACACTCAACTCTTATGGATGAAACATCAGCTAGAAGACTACAAAATAAGGAGAGAAACATTTCTATCTTCTATGATAATATTTTATGCTATATGTTTAACCAAAAATATATTTTACATTCAAGGGCAAAACATATATAGATTAAAAATCACTTTATAAGAGATTATCTCTAGAAGGGTATTTTAGACATTAAATACGTTGATACTGATAATTAGTGGGTTGATATTTTTTAGAAGGCTTGTCGACTTGAGCAATAACATAATCTAAGAAATGAAATTTAACTTGCGAAATCACAAACAGAAATTTGAAGATTAAGTGCAAGTTAGTACAACTGTTTCATCATAGTACACATTTAGTGAAAGGAAAAAAAAAACATAAAGAAAAGAAAGTCACAATTCATTGACATTAAACAAAGAAAACGAGAAAACAGAAAGAAACAGGACAAACAACAGAAAGAAAAAAAAAGGAAAGAAAACTTCTCTCAGTTTAGTAGTTCAAGGATTCTCGTTTAGATCATCCGCTTCTGTTTCGCTATGGTCGCCAGTATACTGGTGAGGTGCAAATAGATCAGCAAAAAACATGCCTCTTGGTGTTATTTGAGCGAATGATGTACTTGCGACCTTAGTTCGTTTTGCTTTTTTTTTTTTTTTGCCATTTGGTCCTAAAAAACAAGTTTTCACGCCCTTGG
>NC_021161.2:31208263-31209441 GCF_000331145.2 Cicer arietinum
AAAATATTTCAAGTTAGAGATAATTAATTTAAGCATGGTCCCCTTTAGAAAAATAACAACTTAAGTGGCCCTGGGTTAGTCCAACAAAATGGTATATGATAATAGTGCGTATGCGTTAAATGACATTTTAACGAACAGTTGGAGTGTAGTACAAATTTCGTGGTCCTTAAGGTGCAGAAGTGGTGGTGTCATTTTAACAAACAGTTGGAGTGCAGTCACTTTTTGGGGGAATTAAGGTGCAAAAGTGGTTGTGTCATTTTAACAAACAGTTGGAGGAGGGTTTGGAGACTTACTTGAACAATTAAAGAACCCAAATGCATTGATGAACAAGAAAGAGTTGATATTAGAAATTGGGGGAAACTTACTTGAGGATGAAAGAATGTTGGATAGGAGAGGAAAACTTACTTGAGATATTGGAGGAGGGTTTGGAGAGTGATAATGAAGAAAAGGAGACTGACCTTTGATGATAATGGAGGAGGTTTGGAAAGTGAGAAGATGGGGGTTTTAAAACTTGGCCGTGAAAAGCACTTCAGGCGCGCTTGGGCGTGCTTCAGGCGCGCATCGACAATGACAATACCTGGAAAAAGCGCTTCAGGCGCGCGTTGACAATGAAAAATGTTGGAAAAAGCGCTTCAGGTGTGCTTGGACGCGCTTCAGGCGCGCATCAACAGTAGCAAAACTTGGAAAAAGCGCTTGGGCGCGCTTAGTCGCGCTTGGAGCTGTACAATCGCTTCTCAACGCATCTTATTGATTCCTTGCTCATACCAAACATCAAAACTAAGATAACTAGAAATTAGAGACTAAAATTGGAACTAAATGGAGTAAAATAAATCTGCAATGCAATAAATAAATACGGTGCAAAGGATATAAAATTGGGTTGCCTCCCAATAAGCGCTTCTTTAAAGTCATTAGCTTGACGTCTCAACTATTGTTAAGGTGGTATATATGACAGGAAGAACACATCTTCCTTCTCACCAAGAGATACATATTTCAAGTGAGGTGGCAATTGCTTGAGTGCAGCCGATGGCGTATCTTTCTTTTTCTCTACATATTCATCTTCATTCCTTTTCAACCCCTCCCATGTAGTGGGGAAACGGGGGGAGTAAGATGGTGATGCTTCTAACATGGCTAAAACCACTTTCACCTTCGGATCTTTACTTTCTTTAACAACATCTTGG
>NC_021161.2:31209734-31210827 GCF_000331145.2 Cicer arietinum
ACCACTCCATAAGGGTGTTTCATTGAGCGATCCGCAAATTGTAGCATCAACTGTGTGTCTTTGACTTTTCCAATGCCCAGTTTTTTGTATATGGAAAGGGGCATAAGACTTACACTAGCCCCAAGATCACACAAAGCCTTCCCAAAAGTTCTATTTCCAATGGCACACGGGATTGAGAAGCTTCTAGGATCCTTGAGCTTCGGCGAAAGTTTTCTCTATAGTATAGCACTACATGTTTCGGTTAGCATCACTGTTTCACCGCCAATTTTTCTTTTCTTGGATAGAATCTCCTTCATGAACTTGGCGTATGTTGGCATCTGTTCTAGTGCCTCTGCAAAAGGAATGTTAATTTGTAATTTTTTAAAAACATCAAGGAACTTACCGAATTGTTTTTTTGTTTCTTCCTTTTTTAACCTTTGAGGAAACGGAAGTCGAATTTCTGGTTTTGGCAGTGGTTCCCTTTTTTGTACCACAGGTTCTTCCTCCTTTTCAAGAGTGGTGTGCTCTTCCACTAAGGTCGGTGTGACTGTTTCTTCTGAGTGGGTCGAGCTTGAAGTGCTTACACTTTGTTTGACTTTAAGTGGTACTTGTTCACTTACCTTGCCACTCCTTGTTGTCACGGCATTGACATGGTTTCGTGGATTCGGAACCGTGTCACTAGGCAAATTTCCAGTCATTCTTTGTGCCATTTGTTGAGCAAGTTGAACCACTTGAGTTTCCAGATTCTTTATGGATGCAGAGTGATTTTTCTGGATGGCTCTTGACTCTTCAATGAAAGAATTTGTGGTTGCCACTAATTTCTCCATGGCACTCTACCAAGCAGCTTTTCTAGGTGGAAATTGGTTCGTTTGAGCTCCTTGTTGACCCTGAGAACCACCTTGTTGATCTCTCCAGGAAAAATTTGGATGATTTCTCCAACCAGGATTGTACGTATTAGAGTAGGGATTATTCTGCCTCCTGTTATTACTAACAAGATTCACCTGTTCTAGTTCTTCTAACTCATTGTCATCCAGTGTTTCACAAGCTCCAGTTTTATGTGCTCCTCCACAAAGGTTACAAGTAGTCTGCCTTAGTAATTTGACAGGGGCTACCG
>NC_021161.2:31211231-31240339 GCF_000331145.2 Cicer arietinum
TGTTCCAAGAACTTATCTTCAAGATCATCCTATGTGGTGATGCTGTTAGCAGGAAAGGAATTAAGCCACTCTTTAGCATCTTTTGTTAATGAAAATGGAAACAGTTTCATTCTCTTGCCTTCCTCAGCCAAACCATCCACCTTCACTGTTTGACATAATTCAAAGAAATTTGTGAGATGTCTATTGGCGTCTTCGTCATGTCTACCGGAAAAATGAATCTCCTTCAACTCTCGGTATAGAGCGGGACTTATTTCAAACTTGTTGACTGTAACTGGTTGGTTATGGATGGGCAATCGAGCACGATTTCTATTCCGATTCCCATACTCGCTGAGAGTACATTCTGGTAGTGGTGGATCGGCCATCTCAGTAACTATGACAGAATCACCCAAAACCTCTTCTTCCACAACTAAATGCCTTTCCCTTTGTCTCTTTTCTCGAGCCACCTTTCGATGTGCCTTCGCTGTTTTTTCGATTTCTGGATCAAAGATAAGTTCAGCTGAGGACTGGCCTCGCATACAAGGTTAGACAAATTGTGAGTAATGAAGAGTTTAAAATAAAAAAATAAATAAATAATTAAGTAAAAACAAAACAGTTTTAAAACAATTTTTTTTTGAAATAAAATAAAAGAAGAAATTTTATTGCAGAGCAAAAAATTTCAATTAAGTAAATAAATTAAATTCAATAGTGATATGGCAATCCCCGGCAACGGCGCCAAAAACTTGATAGCGTTTCAGCAAGTGTACTGAATCGTTGCAAGTAATAATAAAACGGTAGTACCGAGTGTCGAACTCAAGGATTGCGTTTTACTATTGAATTATATTTAGTTACTAAAATTGAACAAAAAGTTTCCAATTTGATTGAAATAATATTTAAAATTGACAAAAGTAGTTAAATTGATCTTTTATAAATTGAGAAAAATGTTAGGGATGAGTTTCACTTCGAATCCAACCTTGAGTTCGCTTGGGCGCGCTTGGACGCGCTTGGGCGCGCAACATCTGATGTCCGGCGTATATTGGATTTTTCTCCTCTTTCGAGTCTGAATTTGGTTCTGGTGTCTTCATGCAAGTTATAGCTATGGATCTTAGCTTTCATATGAACTTGGTTTGATTCTAATTGGACATCTACAACTCCAAATATGGTTGAGATACTCTACATATGTCATGTTGATTTCTCACCAAAATTCAGCACTGCACCAAAACATAACGCAATGTAAAATTACGAAAAATTCCTACTTAATCACTGAAATAAAACACAAAACACTTTATTAACTCAAAGAACATAAATCAACAAAATATATCAAATAAATCCTTAATTTAACTAATGATTGAGGATAAATAAGACTAAAATAGTGGGAAAATATGCATATGATGAAGAGTCATCAGTGGCCAACTTAAAAAGGATTTTGTAGAAAAAAAAATTCCTAAAAAATTAATGATCGAAAAAACCTTCACAAATACTAAAATTCAAATTGATTGTTATTTGTTGCTGAAAATCCCTCACAAATGAAAAATAGTTTTTTTGGCTGATTGTAACATTTATGGCGGCTAAAAACAATCACAAAGTTGTTGGTGGAGAAAGTTATTTGAATTTGTGGCGGCCAATACCCTAACAACAGACTTGATTGATTACAAATATCACCACGATTTTGTGGCAGCATATACCCTTACAAAATCAAAATATTGGAGCATTGTAAGGTCTTAGACTGCCACAAAATATGAAAGTTACAACTTTATGACGGTATTGGCCGCCACAAAGGCAACCATTTTTTACTGTCTAGGTCGCCACAAAATAAAAGTGTCGTTGGCATTTTGTGGCCGCTTTGGCCGCCACAAATGCCCTTTTTTCTACCTATATATACCATTCTCCCTTTCATTTCTTATTTGTACCTTCTTTCTAAATTTTCTCTCTACCATCTCTTTACAAATATTTTTTCTCAACTTATATTTTTCTCCAACTTTTCTTTGTGCCTTCTTTCTTAAGTTTCGGTAAGTCTTTATTTTATATTTTTTTTAATTTTTTTTTTCTATTTGAAGTTATTTATTTAATGAATATCATTTTATTTTTATTTTGATAGTGATGTTATTTTATTGATTTCAAATAATTGTAATTTGTTCGTAAGTTTCAAGTTAGTATGTAATGTGTTTTAAAATATAAATTAGTAATTTATATAATTATTATTAAAAAAATTTATATGGTTATAAATTATTTTTAATGCGTTAATATTTTATTTTAAAATATAGAATATATTATTTTAAAATTAGTTATAATATTATTTTTGAACTTTAATGGTAGTAAAATTTGTTAAAAAAGTACTAGTAACATATTTAAATTGTAAAATTTATTACCAAATTAAAATGTAGTTATTCTTTAAAATATTTATGAAGTTTTATTTTTTTATTATAGTTATTTATGCAATTATGATTTATTATGTTAGTAAAATAGGATTCTATTAAGAAATTGTAATATTTTTTAGCAACAAAATAACAGTTACGAGAAAAAGATTTATAATATTGATTTAATCCTAAAATATGTAATATTATAAATATAAATATTTTTATATTATTTTCAAAATACATAAAAGTATATCATTGGAAACGTTAATAGATTTGTAAAAAAAATGTAAATTATGTTTTTTACATAATGGGTTTGTTTGTTAAAGATTCTTTGAAAATTGATTGTTATAGTATTTTATATTTTTGCTATAATATTTTTAAAAGATAATTTTAAAAATAAAACTTCAAATTAAAAATTGGTTTAAATAGTTTATCTTTATATATGATTTTAATTATTTTGTCTATTTTCTACAACTGATTTTGGATAATAAATTTTCAAAAAAATGATTACAATTAAAAGCTATTTTGAGAAGCTATTCATACAAATGATTTTTGAAAGATAATTTTTTTTAAAAATATAATTTTTATCATGTTAAAATCTCTAATAATGAATATCTAAGTTATTGAATGTCAAAATTATATTTTTGTTATTTAAAAAAAACGAATCTAAAAAAATGTACTATTTTTAAGTAAATTTTTATAAAAATCATTTTTGAAAATATAAAGTCAAAATAAATTTTGTAAAATCTTAAAATAACAGGCCCAATATATGATAAATAGAATTTGGAAACTAATGTATAATGTATTGAATTTAATGTAACTATTTTTAAAAATAAAACATTAATAATATTAATGATATTAATATTTATTGTTAGTCGTTATAAAGAGTTGTATTTGAGTTCGTACCAAAATTTTATATACTTTTATCGTCAAGTAATATTCCATCCAATAATGACGGAGTGAGTGAAACTAATTATCAGAGAAATTATTATGATGATTGATGTATTCGAATAATATTTATTTATTTATTTTGGGTTTGTACGAATATATTATACAATATTTTTAATTATTGTGTGTGTTATTTTTGGTTTGTATGATATAATTTATTAATTTTGGAATGCTTTATTTCTTTTGGTGGTAACAATTTAATTTAATTAATATTAAAATTATATATTATTTTTCATATATAATATTTTTATTTAAATTTATATTTTCAATTTTTAAATTATAATTATATTAATTTTTTATAATATATTTTATTTTTAATATTAATTTCAATTTTTTTTTTAATAAAGTTACCCATTCGTTGGGGTTAAAACAACCACTTATGGGATAGTTTGTGGCGGCCTAAGCTCTCACCAATGTGTTTTCTTTATTTGTTTCATCATTTGTGGTGGCCTAAACCCTCACAAATTTGTGGCAAACTTTTTCCTCACAAATTTGTGTGGGCTTAAACCCTCACAAATGGTGACAAAAAATACAATCTTTATGACTAGGTTATTTGTGGTTGCATTAGGTCGCCACAAATGTGTCTTTTGTGGCTATTTTTTCTCCTTTATGCAGGCATTTGGTTGCCACAAATGATGGGTTTTTTTTGTAGTGTGAACTCACACAATTTTCAAGAAAAAATAATCATATCCTAGATAACTTTAAATTTAAGCGACTAGAGGCAGAGGCAAAATTCAATTTATCAGCAGAGGTAGAGCATAAATATATATCCAATATGTATATGTTCTACCAAAGGTAGACGCACATAGGGATACTAGCATCACTCCTCTATAAATTGAATGTTTATATTTTCCTTCATAAAATTAAATCTTTCTTTGACAAGGGATTTTGTAAAAATGTCTACACATTGATGATCATTGTCAACAAATTCAATGTCTAAAAGATCCTTTTGAACATAATCTCTTATGAAGTGATGTTTAATCTATATATGTTTGGCCCTTGAAAGGAAAATATGATTTTTGGGTAAACATATAGCAAAAGTATTATCACAAAAGACACGAATATTACTTTTGTTAATTTTCAAGTCTTCTAGTTGATTTTTCATCCACAATAGTTGGGTGTTGTAGTTGGGTGCTGAAATATATTTTGTTTCAGTTGTAGAAAGGGCAATGGTTCCTTATCTTTTGCTTGACCAAGAGATCATATTTTCACCAAGGAATGTATAGCTACCAATAATGCTTTTCCTTTCTACTTTATCACTTGCTTAGTCAACATCACATAAACCTACTAACTTGTACTCAGAGGATGACTTATATCATAGACCAAGATTAGTAGTGCCTTTCAGATATCCAAAGATCCTTTCAAAAAAAGTTAGATGAGATTCTTTAGCGTCAAAATGAAATCTCAGCCCCAGACACTTGAAACAAAATATTAGTTGTACACACAAAAGTAAAGAAGAAAGCAAATCATACCTATGTACACCTTTTGATCCATCTTAAATTTCATAGAAGTTTCTAGTATATTTAGTCTCATTAATGAATACTCTATCTAAGCTTTCATGAATTTGGATTCCAAGGAAGAACTTTAGTTCTTCCATCATACTCGTCTTAAATTCATTTTGCATTAACTTTGAAAACTCTTGCAGATCTTACCATTAGTATAACTAAAAATGATATCATTAACATATACTCGGACAATAAAAAGGTCATTCTTAAATGATTTTATATATAAAGTAGTGTCAATTATTAGGGCCTGTTTCACACCATACAAGGATTTCTTTAGTTTAAAAATCGAGTATGGGAATTCATAATCCTTAAAGCTAGGATGTTGTTTGACATAAACTTCTTCATCTATATAACCATTGAGGAATGTACATTTCACGTTCATTTGATCTAAGATAATTTATTAAAACGGCAAATAAAAGTAAAATTCTCATAGCTTCTAACCTCACCATGAGCGAAAAAGTTTCAATATAATCTATATCTTCCTATTGATATATAGCTTGAGCTATGACTCTAGATTTATTTCTTATCACTTTGTCATTTCTCATTTTACCTGGTTTCTAGAAACCCACTTGGTTCCAATCGGCTCCTTTTCTTTCGGTTTTGGTACAAGGTCCCACACATCATTTATCTTTACTTGATCTAGTTCTTCTTGCATCGCCATAATCCATTCATCATTTGATAGTGCATCGTCTATTATTGCAGGCTCAATTTCAGATTGAAGCTTGAACAATGATGTTTTCTTATAAGTAGACCTAGTTTTCATAAGACCACATAAATTTCCAATGATCATTTATTTGTAATTCCATTCAGGTTTAGATTCCTGATGATTTTCACTTGTGTTATGGTTCCTCATTGCTTGTCCTTGTATTATCAAGTACATATTTTGATTGTTTAGAGGGGAAATTTGTTGCTTCCTCTAATTCATCTGATTCCTCTGATATTTGTAAATCTCCAAAAATCTATGGATTTAAAGGGCAAGTATTTTTATCATGTCCTTTATTTTAGAAATATATGCAAGCAATTTCAGATATGTTAAACTTTGGAGTTTCCACTAGTTCTTGAATGAAACTACCTTTTATGTTGTTTCTGCTAAAACCATAGATCATGGAAGCTTGTTTTCTTTTGTATATTCCATTCGCTAGAAAATATTGAATGGATTTTTCATACTTAACAGAATAACAAGCTTTTCAAAAGGTTTAGTTTTGAGGAAACATTGTGATTCTTATTCAGAAAATCATTTCACATAAGTATAAGTTCATTGCGAGATAGATCAAATAGTACCTCAATTTCCTCATCAACAGATTCGTTGTCAAATTTAGAATAAACATATGCTATCAGAGCCATGTTGGCATGTTCTTCATCTTCATCAAAGGAGTCATTCAAGCCAGCAGGTAGCCATTTAACTCTTCTTTTTTATATTTAAGTATTTTCTTTGAGTGATTCCCTTCTTAAGCTTAGAACACACTGATTTTAAATGTCGTGTTTCTTTGCATTCATGGAAAATGATTTCTTGTTATTTTCCACATGCGATGGATTTTTTATTTTTATTTTTTGAAATGAATGACAACTCTTCATCATTTGATTCCTCCTTAGCTTGCAGAGACTTGGAGTTTGCTTTGTTTCCTTTGGATTTGGGAGCCAAAGACTTTGATATCATTTTTGGTTCATCTTTAACTATTTTAATCTCATGGGATCTGGATGAACTCATTAGCTCTTGAAGAGGCAATATGTTAAGATCATTAGCCCCTTGAATTACAATAACTTTTAGTCTCCACTTGCTAGGTAGACTTTTCAGGATCTTAGTGACATGATCAGATTTAGTGTAACTCTTTTGGATAATCTTTAGCTTGGAGACTAGGGTTTGGAATCTAGAAGAAAAAAAATTATCAATGTCTTCATCTTGTAACATCTAGAAGAGTTTATACTTCCTAAAAGGAAAATTTGCCTTAGCTTTCTACACTTTTTTTTTCTCCTTCATAGTTTAGAACTAGGGTATCGAATATGCTTTTTGTTGTTTCCTTATTGCTGCATTTTTAGAATTCTTTGAAGGAAATAACATTCATCTTAAAATTTATTGCTTTATGATGCATCTTGTATTGTTTCTTTTGATCAGCATTGAGATCCTTTATGGATATTTCAACACCAGCAGCTTCTTTAGGAGCTTCATAGCTATCTTCGACTATGTTTCCAAGTTTAGGATCATGTGAGATGTAGAAACGTCTTGGCTTGTATTTCTGGTATTCAAATCTCTCCCCATCAAACAAAGGAGGATTGTTCACATTTCAACTGGTACCTTCATCACCAGAGTTACTCATGATAAAAAGATATTTACTCAAACAGGATTAAATGCTCAGCCTTCGGATTGAACTCTGATACCATTTATATAGACAAAAACACCAGAAAGATGGGGTTTGAATTGTGTTTTGTTTCAAAAATTTAATGAAACAGGAATTAAAATACTAGTGATGTTTGAAAATAGGAATAAGTAAAATGAAAGAGATAAGAAGAGAAACACAGTCCAAATTGTCCTGGTTTACCATCAACACGATAGCTATGTCTAGTGCCTTCACGTAAGAGGATTTAATCCACTATTCACCAATAATATCACAACTTCACTAAATACCTTCTAATTAACGTCAATGTATTCAACTCTGTAACACCCTAAATTTTATAATAAATTATTTTATTAGTAAGTACGATTTTAAATAATTAATTTAATGTTAAAATTATTTTAGAATATATGATGATAAATTTTCTGACTAATTTTCGTTATATATGTGATTTTTATTATGTGCTAGTTTTATGAATATTAGATTACATGAGCGATATAAATAATAAATATTATATTTTACTCTTTGATCTATTTTTTAAAAAATAATAGTATTTTAGTGTAATATATATTTTAAAGAAAAATATTTTATGCAATTTTACGTGTATATACGTGTACCTAATTAATGTAATATTTTTTTGTGCGTTTGACTGATGTTAAGTATGCACGTAGTTATATTTCAATTATTTATAACTATTTTAGTTATTTTTTTATAAATAATATCTTGATATAGAATTGATATTGTGTTTGATTTCATTTATTTTTATATACTTGTTATGACATTGTGATTTTATATATATTTATTATGATTTAGTAATTAATATAAAGTGTTGGTGTAATATTTATTTATTTTATAATATCGACTATTCTCTAATGATGGTAATATTTTAATTTGAGTATTTGAAAAAATTAAGTATTATTTTGAATAAGTATTTGAAAAAAATGATGATTAATTACTTTAATTACTTCATTTTATAAAATATTACTTTTGAAATATAAGTAATACGTTGGTTATTAAATTATGTTTGAAAAAAAAAGTGTTAAAAAAATATAGCTTTGATAGTTGTTTATTTTATTTAAAAAATAAAAATAAATAGAAGAAAGAAGTAAAATGTTTTATGGATTAGACACATATTTAAGATTAAAATCTAATTAAATAATAAAAAAATATTAATTAAAAATAACAAGAATGAAGGGCATGAGAAATAGAGAATAACCTGGACACAAAATAGGGCAGCTGCACATCGAGAGCAAAAGAAGAAAATTGATATCGTTCATCGATGGCGGCCCAGAAAAGTTTCTCCGTTTTTGTCCAAATTTCAGTATGCTATTTTACTTATTTAGCTATTCAATTAAACATAATTTTCCAAATTCTTAACAACCCGAATTTCTCCCTAAAATACCCGATTTCTCTGTTTTCAGATTTCGTTATTTGCACTGTTCTTCTTCACCGTAAACCCGATTTGAGTGAAACCAACGCCAAAAAGATCGTGCGAAAAGCGGCTATATTATCCACTTATTGGTTTTCTGATTTATGGTAATTTTTCTTGACCGAATTTTGAAATTTATTTTTTAGAGTATTTTCTCATAATTTATTTTTGACGTTTACCCATAAAATGTCGAGTTAGATCGATTGAAGGACAAAAGTCAAAAAACAAAGATTGTCTGAAAGCGTAGAAATAAGATAAGGGGTGAGAAAAAATTTGAATTCATGAGTATAATATAATATGAGATGAATGGGAGAACCGTATTTCCCAACAATTCATTCGGGACTCGCTACGTACGACAGTAGCCCTTTGAGTGATAAATTGATTAACACAAAAATATGTGAATTGTGAGATAAAAATATGGAATAGAAATATTTATAAGGTGTTGATTGATTTAACTTTGTTAAATGTGTGGTATTTGATATTATTGTGATGTTTGATTTATTTTTATTAAATGTGAGATATTTGATATTATTGTGATATTAGATGTCGAATGAATTTTATGTATATGTTTGATTAGACGTGTTTATGTGATGTGATAATAAAAAGTGAATTCATTTTGATAAGTTTATGTGATTATGATGATGTATAATTAATAATAATGATGTTATAAATTTGTGATAAGCCTATGCGATGATGTATGGTTGATGATAGTGATGCTATAGATTTGTGATGAGTTTATGTGGTGAGATATGATTAATGATAGTGATGTTGTGAATTTGTGATGAGAATATTGAAGTAACCCCATATTTGATGAAATAATTGTGATTCCAATTTGTGTTTGAGATGATGGTCTTAATGGAGTATCATAGGCCAACGAGGGGAGAAAATAAATATTGAGAATTTGCAAAGTGAAGATTAGTTTGTCATCATATAGGTACAACTGAATGAGTCTGATCGGGGCGGTCTGCTGTCGAGCCTTAAGGCAAGATTGTTAGACCTTGGAGGTATTTGGGTGAGGAATTCCTAGGTGACTTAGAGGTAGAACTCCAAATGCCGGGAGCTACCATGCAACACACGTTTACCTCGACTGTCACGTATATGTGTCTCGGGTTGAGTTGAGGGGATCTATGAGGACAGGGCCAATTTGAATTGTCCGTCCACCGGGATGGTGGCATAGTATCAAGCCTCCTAACCAAGTACTTTAGAGTTAGAATGGTATCACATTGTGAAGTAGAGTCTAAGCTCATGCACAATATTGCATTTCCTTGTGATTGTTTCGTTGTGATTGGTGTGTTTCAAAAGTAATAATAATTACTCATAGATGATTTGATGCATATTATAATGAGATGATTATTTTACTTGAGTGAATTTGATGTTATAATATGATGCTATTTACTTAAATATTTTGATATATCGTAATGTGATTATGATACAGTCTATTATGATTGTTGCGTGTTCTTCTTACTTATATTATACTATTAACATGATTTCAAAACTCACCTCTTTCGTTGTTTGTGTTTGACTGGTCTGGCCATACATTTGCGAAATCGCAGTTGTTACAGGTTAATGAGTCTTGAAGTTCAAGTTTGGGACGAACCCGCTTTGATAGGTGATATCGGGAATAAGGATTGTAATTTGTATTTTTACTTATTTAATTTGAAATGACTTTTGTATGAAAACCTTATAAGTACTAGTAAGTTTTTAGAATTAAATCAAGTAATTATACTTAAATCAAGCTTATCGAGATTGCACTATGGAGTAAAGAAGTTTAAAGTGTTCCTTTTGATTTTTGAAATGTGATATCCTAATTTAAAAATAAAAGTTTTTATTTCTTTGGATTAATATTGTTATTTACCCGCTGTAAATTTTATAGAAATATTATATAAATTATTATATATATTATTTTGGGGTTTAGGGTGTCACAAAGTCTTCTCAACCTTTTAGGTTGGTCCAGTCAAGCTATTGAGGAAGGCAACCACTACTAGGGTTTTAGTCCATCAGGGTTTCTAACTGTTGTTGTGATTTCATGAAATCAACATGTGAAATAATAACACATATAAAAAATTCAAAGATATTGAGTTACATTAAAAGCTTGTTCAAATCTGTCTTCATAATTTATTCAACAGATCTTGATAGAAATTGCAAGATGACTAGAGGATGTCACTATTAGAGGATTGAAGTTCAATAAAACAAGAAATGGGGGTTTCAATTGTGTTATTGCTTGTTAAAACTGTTTTTGAAATTTAATTGTGACTTGGTAATCAAAGCAACTTACAAATGAAAGCAAAGAGAAGAAGAAAAATCTCACAGGGATTTTTATACTAGTTCACCACCAAGTAGGATGGCTATGTTCAATACCTTCACCTGAATGATTTCTTCTAGTAATTCAACCTAAATTAAAAGAACCACATAACCTCACCCAGTTAAGTCTACTTAACATTCTTGTTGCACCTGCAACACGTTGAGACAAACACAATAGCCACTCTTCAACATGTTTGACTCTCAATGAGAGGATTTGTATATGTCTAACACTATATAGCACTTAGATAAGTATTTGTTTGTACAAATACTCAATATTCAAACAATAATTATGTTTGAATTTGTTCTAAGTATTTGATGTTGATCAATCTGTTTTGATGTTCAATATTTGGATCAGCCTTATTATTTGAGTCAAAGTTCTTCAATTTGATTTAAATGTCCAAGTCCATAATTTCTTTAAAGTATTTGATGTTTTTGTCAATTATGTATGGTCTTTCTTCTTCAAGATTATTTCAAGGTTGTTTATAAATTTGTTGTTATTTAATTTGGTATTGATCAAAGCTTGTTGTATGTTATATTCGTGATCAAAGTATTTTTGTATCAATATGTTCTTGATCAAGCTTCACTGTGTGAAGGAGTTGTTCAATTGTTTTGTGTCAAATCAAGTTTGGTGTAAGTTCTGGTCTTGTTGGTTTTTGATTTGGTCTACTTGGTATGTGTTTTTCCATGTGAAGAGTTCCGTTTAAAGTTGCAGATTTGGAACTATTTGTTCTTTCATTGATCTGTTGCCTTGTTCCGGTTTTAAATCAATGTATTTTTTCAAACATTCTACAATTGAGTGTATGATTCCAGTCATATTCACTTGAATCAATTTTGTATCATTTTGTACATATAATTTTGAATCAGTGTATTGTTCTGGTTGTGGATAATTGCTTGTGAACCATTCCCATGAATCGATGTTTCAAGTCTGACCGTTTTTGCAGATTTGAAAATTATTACCGTTGTCGATGGTGAAGTCTTTTTGCAAACTGTTTCTGCCAATTAAAAATATTTAGCCAATTATTTCCATTTAGTGCAATTATTACGTAACCGTATGAGAATTTTGTTTACTGGACATGGCACAAGAAATAACTAATATAGTTTTTCCTTAAAAAAGATGCACAAAATGCAAATTTTCCTTAAAAATATGAAGGTGTAGTTTTATACTGAAATACCCTATATGGACATAATCTCAAAAGAATGGTGTTTAAACTTTATGTTTTGCTTATGCAGTAAAAAAAAAATTCTCAATTAAAGACACTTGTTGAATTAATAAACCATAATATAGAAATTGTTAATCATTTATCCATTGCAAAAAAAAGATAAATTAATTTTTTAGATATTACTTTTCCTCTTACTAATATAAAATATGGATCTATCAGATTGACTTCTAGATTTACATATTTTTTATTCAAGACAACATGATTATCATTTCCCCTTAGTTGACTAATGATGAATAAGTTATACCTTATTCCATTAACAAATAAACATTTTGCAAGAAGAGAACCATGTCCTATACTACTATAGCAGATATTTTTATGTTTTTTGGTGCCCTCCAAATCCACCGTACCCATCTTCCTTGACCATTTGATCTTTGAACATAATATTTTTAATGGTTCATGTGTCATGGGCATCCACTTCCAAGTATTAACATTGATGTTTCAACCATATCACTATACAAAATTTGAACATCGTTAGTTTTGTCCTTAGGTACTCAGATATTATTAGGTCATTTCTTGTTAGTCTTAAAATGTATTTTTTCTTTCCATGTTTTCAACTTGAGACAAGTTTTTCTATCATAACCTTTTTCGAAACAATATGTATAAAAAATAGAATAATTTTCATCAATTCCATGTTTATTATTTTCGCTAACTCTAAAGATCATAAAACCTGTCTATAATGTCTGTCTATAATGTCTGCAAGAAAATTTTGAAATGTTTCCTCATATTTCAACGAGATGCATTCAATTGATTTTGATGAACTTGGAGTATCATTTTTCTACAAATAATTATCCTCTTCCAAGGTTTCACATTTAAAATATAATTTATTAATACATTCAGCTAATATTAAATGATCTAGTTTTATGTTTTTATATTTAGTTGATGTTGTATGAAACCTACATGGTAGTTGATCGAAAAAAAATTCTAAGCCTACACGAGAAATTTTAGAACGTACCTCATCATTCTCTTCTTCATCAATGTTAGAATAGGTATTTTCCAAGAGAGCCATGTTCACCTATTTTTCTTCATTTTTAGAACATTCATATGATTTGTCCCATGTTTCCATGATACTTTTATGCTTTCCCTTCCAATTATTTCATTTTGGTTTTTGTTTTCCAAGCTTTGGACATTCAAATATGAAGTGTCTGTGATCTCCGCATTCATAGCATGTAACTTCCTTTCTATCAAGGTTCTCCTTCTTTTATCTAGAGTATTTGAATAATGTAAAATTGTTTATAGGAGAAAACTATTCCTTCCTCTTATGCCACAAATGTTGTACTCTTCTTGAAAGAAATGAAAACTCACTATCATCAGAGTTGTTATATTGATCATAAAAATCTTCATCGTTTGGATTGGCTTCTTCTTTGTAGAGCATTTGACGTGGACTTCTTCCATTAAGTCTAAAAAGCAAGTGAAGGGACTTTGATTTCCTTCTTGATTCATCTTCATTTAATTCTACTTCCTTAGCTCGACTAGAGCTCACAAGTTCTTCTACAGATCGCTTGTTGAGATCTTTTACTTTTTGAATAACTAACTTTGGGTCTTCATTTGCATGGTAAACTTCTTATAATCTTCTTCATATGATCTGTAGTGGGATAAATTTTGGTAAGAAATCTTAACCTAGAAACCAAGATTCAAAATCTTGATAACATTTTCTTAATAGTTTCAACATCTTCCTTTTGAACCAATTCATATTGCCTCACAAGAATAGTTACTTTTGACTCTTTGATTTCATTGTTTCCTTCATAACTAAGTTGACATTAGTCGTTTTCTTGTCACATTTATCATATTATATAACATTTGTTGAAAAGAATTCAGACTATATTATGTAACTTGCATTGCTTCTTGTATTCCATATTGAGTGTCCAGTTTTCTACGACAATACCTTTATCATCCATAGAAACAACATAACCTTCTTCTTCCATGTTTCATAGTTCACCAATGTGTTATATATAAAACTACCAACATTAAACAAAAGATATCTTTTAATGTTTCCACACAACATTCATTGTCATATTTAGACAAATTTTTCTCACAAGATATTTTCTCTTAAATTGTTAAAAGTTCAACCAAGAGACCGAACTCTTATTCCAATTGATGTTAATGAAAACACGTAAAGAAAACATAAGAAAATTGGATTTGAATTGTGTTTTAAAATATTTACCATAATTTATTCTATAAACACAATGTTCATTAAAACGGTTTTACAAAATAAATGAACAGAAGAATATAACTAAAGTTCAGAGAAAATAGATAGACACAAGAATGTATCTTAGATCACCACTCAATCGGTAGTTACGTTCATTCTCTGCAACTTTATTTAATTTGTGAAATCTTCTAGTTTAGTTTAGTCAAACTGTTGAGGAACACATTAACTCGTGCTTCTAACTTAGTACAATCAATCTCGTGAGTATCAACATTGAAACTTTTATCTTAGTAAAATAAAACTCTTGGAAAATCCTTTCTCAGGTTTATAGATTAGTATAGTTAAGCTCTTGAATACTATTTTCCATGTTTCTAGCTTATTTAAGTCAAGTTTCTACCTTAGTACGATCAATTTTTGAGAAACTATGGCCACTATTAGACTAAATTACTACAAACCAAGTTACAAATAAGATAACTCTTATTTAAAAAGAATAACAAATTTATGTCCATGTTTTGTGCGAATAACTTTTGGTAGAAAGGATTTGGAATTCAAAAAGTTCACTTCTTTATGTTGGAACATAAGTATGTTATAGTGTGAATTTAAAAATGTGTTGAAGTCACACATTGGAAAGAAATATTTTTTGTAAATTTAAGTGGAAAGAAACTTGTTTTTTAAAATTCAAGTCCCACATTGGTAAGAATATTTTTTGAAATCCCACTTTGAAAAACTATCATATTTTGTGTAGTTTCAATTCTATACATACTAAAGTCCCACATTGTTTAGAAAACATAATGTGACTTTGCTTCCATCACTATATAATGAGTTTCAAGCTATTGTGAAAAGTATACCAAAGTTGGATGATTTTCTCAACTTTCTCTTTTCTCCTTCTTATACTATGCTCGCCTAATTTCGAGTCACTTCTCCTCTTTCTTTCTGTCCCTTCGGTTTTAGAGCGGTTATTATGCTGCTGCCCCTTTGGTTTTTTTTAGAGCGGTTATTATGCCGCAGTCCCTTCGGTTTTTTTTCAGCGGTTATCATGCCGCAGTCCCTTCGGTTTTTTAAAGCGGTTATTATGTCGCAGTCCATTCGGTTTTAAAGCGGTTATTATGCCGCAGTCCCTTCGGTTTTAGAGCGGTTAGGTTATTATGTCGTAGTCCCTTCGGTTTTAAAGCGGTTATTATGCCGTAATTCCTTCGGTTTTAAAGCGGTTGTTATGCCGTAGTTCTTTTGTTTTTAGAGCGGTTGTTATGCCGTAATCGCTTTGTTTTTAGAGCGGTTATTATGTCGTAGTCCATTCGTTTTTTTTGTCTTTTTGAGCGGTTATTATACCGTAGTTATGAATGGTCATAGTACCATATTGAGAGTGACTTTAATTGTCATATTGAGAGTGACTTAAACTGTCATATTGAGGGTGTAATTCTAGAACGGTTTTCTACGGTACAGTGGAAGTCCGATACAGTGAGACTTCGTGGTTGATAGTCTGTCTTGCACAATTTGGGCAGTGCCGCGAAACGTCTTAAAGAGAGCGACCTAGTCCGCGACTCAACCCAATAATATATTCGATGGCATAAATTGTGAATTTTAAATAGTTTTTGAAATTCAAAATCCAACACTTTATTATTTCTTGCTCTAGATTTCTAGCGAGTTGGTTCAATGAGTTTTTCAATGTAGTTTGATCATCGTTGCAAGTAACTTAGATCACAGTTTGTAATCTTTAGAATAGTAGCATTGAGATTTGAAGTATTGCGATCATTGTTAGTACATGTAATATGGAGTATACTTAATGTAGGTTGTACTACCTATTATTGACATGTATTGCCACTATGAATTTCATATTTAAATTTTTTCTGTTGTCATTTTATTTGATATGTTGACTTTCTCGTTCATGACGAACGTGTGGTTTCAAATGATTACTTTGTTATGATACTTCTTCTTTTACTTAGTGTTTGTCATATAGATTTCAACCAGAGTATTGATCCTTCTAACGATGTTTTGTATCATAGGAATGTTGCATCTGTTGATCGCACATTATTCACTGGAGGCACATAACTAACAGTTGTTCTACTTCAGAGTTTGGGGATTGCATTGAACATTTTCTTCACACTAAAGGATAAATTATTTTATTATATTTTGTTATAATCTAAACAAAAATTAAAGGTCATTATTTTTCAAATCAACTCGTTTATAAAGGTATTAACACAATATTTTCTGTGTATAATCCCATGAGAATTATAAAAATCATTAAGCAATGTCAGGGTTATCACTCAAATGCATAAAAAAACATATCCAACATGTCTTGTTGTTATGCACAATTTGCGAATTCACGTGTTGAAGGTCTAGCTAGGGTTGGGATTTAGGTTGGAGATCCAACATCAATTTCAAAAAAAGACAAATCCATGGCAAAAACAAACAAACAATGAAAGACTAACGAAGACCGCAATCATGAAATAAAGAAAAATTCTCTCATATATGACAATATTTAGTTAATTAGTATTTACACAATATATATCAAGATTAATTGAGATTAATATATACTTTTTTTTTCTTTCAAACAACAGACATAGAATCACCAATAGATGATAGACGTTCATCTGAGTCTAGCTACAAACTTGATGATCATGGAGCAACATCATTAGGGACTAATTATATATTTTGATGATCGAACTTCTATGTTTGATGGAGTTATTTTGTAAGTTTAGCCACTCTACTAATGTTTTGAATATTTAAACTACTTTATTTATTGTTTTAGTTAAGTTCAATGTATAAATTGGTGTTATTTCTTTTGAAAAAAATTATATAAATTGGATTTAGTTACAATAGTTATATAACTGTGTATTTAAATTATGTAGATGATATGTATGAATATTTTTTATTTTAATTATTGAAAAATAGGCAAATATTGTATCATATATATTTTTTTTAAAATTATTAGGTTGTGACAATTCAAACTGCCTCAAAATAAATATAATTTTTTAGGAACAAATAAATTTGAGTGTTTTAGCGACGGTTTTAACTGTCGCAAAATATATGTCGAGGAGGTTAGGACCGTCAAACGTAGCGGACAATTAAAACAACAAATTTTTGAATCGTCGCAAAATTGCCCCATGACGCATGAATCTGCGACAATTGAAGAACCGTCGAAATCATCTATTTGAGGCGGTTATAACCGTCGCAAGTGTCCCTTACAACCGCTGCAAACCAATTTTTTTCTTGTAGTAATATCATGTCCTTTCATTATCTTTCGTGCATTCAAAGTGAAGAGAACATAATATATTCTTGAATGTTTCTGGAACAAGGCTCCATAATTTTCAATCTAATCTTACTAATTTTTTGTATTTTCACTTAACCACTAAAATAAAAAATTAATATATCCTACACTAAGAATAAAATTACTAAAAATAAAAAACTTATATTTAAAGATTTAAGTTATAAATTCTGAAATTAATATATAAAATTTAGATTTTACCAAAATTGTTTTTATTTTATTTTTTATCTTTTAACACTTTCATTTACCAATCAATCAATCAAAAATCACCTCCCCCTTCTCTCTTTCTTTCAATGCATACATGAGCTCTCAACAAACAATTCAAAATCCAAATCTAAAAATATTAATAATAGCCATTATATCTAAATCCAAAATAATAATAATTTATCTTGTTGTTGTTCGAGGCAATGATTTAAGCTTATTTGAATTTTTAAATTGACGAAGATTTAAGTTTTCTTAAAATCGTGATAAATTTTGAGTTTATACAGAAGATGACAATATTATTAATATTGTAAAACGAAAATATATCAAATAAAAAAAATAATTAATTAATTAATTAAGTTTTGCTTAATTTTAACAAATTGAGAGTAGTGTTGCTTAATTTTAACAAATTGAGACAAATTGAATGGTACTTTGTTTGGCTGCAATCTTTTTTCTTTTTGGGCAATATATCTTATCAATCTTGTCTTCCAACGCTGGTGCTTAATTGAATCTTTATATCTAAGCAATATCTTTGCACGTCGCTAAATTCCAGGGAATTGCGACTTCTTTAGCCCGCAAGATCAAAGACGTATTATCTTTGTCTCTCCCCAACCAACCCGGAATAGTTTTCTTAACCCCACTTGTTCCCCACTTCTTAAACTTTAAACATATTTCTCTACTTTTTTCTAAAAGTTGTTTGTTAAGTGAGTGTGTTCTAAAATAAATGTAGCTGAAACTTTTATATCTTCTTGTCTTTTTTATAGTTTTTTCGAATGTAGTTTAATCTTAATTACAATAATGATAGTTACAATATTGAATCATCGACTCGGTGTAAAACAAAATTAATTAATTTGTGTAGATATGACTACACAAAACCATTTTTATATGGTGAGCTTCTAACTATCTATTATGTATGTGCATAACAAGTTTCGGTAACTAAATAAAATAGAAAGAGAGGATAGTATTATGAGACATGCATATACATCATCATGTACCATCTGTATCCACTACATTTTTATTACCCATATGTGTTGATATCCCCGTAAGTTGGAGGGTGGTAGATATCTATCAGAGAATACCACCAGACGATATCACCAGATGTACCATTAGATGATATAAATAGAGGAAGTGACCAATGGAAGTCACCAGAAGAAGCAAACAAATCAAAGGAAAGGAACAACATGCGACATTTGCTATGTTGAGCTGTATATCAGAGGAAGCAAGCATATTAAGAGGAAATAGAATAAAAGGACGGATTAGAGAAAAGGAACAACACGCTCCTTTCATTGTCTCCAAAAGAGATGCCTCTACCTTTAAGTATTTGAGTCTAAGGATTTGACTCTTATAATATGTTTCCAAGGTTTTACCTCTGAAGATAAGACCCTAAAGTCAAGTGCAACATACTATAATAAGCTGCCTCCAACAAAGCAACTCAGAGACAAGCATTTGACTCTGATTACAATGTTGACTATGTCTCTACTATGTTGCCTTTGACCAGTAATTCAACACCAGAAGATGATTGGGTATGGCTAAGAATATCACCTTTCAGAACTAACAAACAAGGACCCAATCAAATTTGGGTACCAAAAATGAAATAATCTATCTTGCATATATCCTTAGCAAGAAATTTAAAACACCAGTTGTAAGACCCATAATTTTAAAGTACCATTTATATATTTTTGGTGTATTTTGGATTTTGGCTCGGAGGCTTTTTAGCCAAAGTTAATAATATTTTGGAGATATTTGTTAAAAGTAAGTATATATATATATATATATAAATATATAATTATGTTTATATGTGTTTGTTTAGGGGGGAAAAAGAAAGGAAAACTAGAAGGAAGGAAAAGGAAAAGAAAAGAGTATATAAAGGAAAGAAGGAAAAAGGAAGAAAGGAAAAACAAAGGAAAGAAAAAGAAAGGAAGGAAAATTCAACTTTTCCATCGTCTTCTTCCTCTCCCGCGGCCAAATTCCCTCCTTTCTCCCGTTTTCATTTTCGTCGCTTTCCTTTCTTCAAAACTAGTAACCCAAGGTTGGGTGAGAGTTAGATCAAGGTTTTCGCAACTCCACTTTTCCTCTTTGATTCGAAAACGAAGAAAAACGGTTTTTGAGATCCAAACACAAACCCCTCTGTTTCTTCTAGATCCAAACCTCATTTCTCGAAGAGATAGAAGGGAAAGTTGCTCACCACCACGCTACGGTGCTAGTGAACTAATTTGGAAGCGGCGTTGCGAGCGGAGATTTTACCGGAATTACTCGCGGTACCGGAAACGCACGTTAAAGCTAACGTTGAGGTAAGGGCTCCTTCCAAGCTTCTAGTTTGCATTAGGGACTTATCTGTGGTTGTGTGGGAAGGAATTTGTTAGGGTTTAATGTATCGATTTGGGGAAAAACGAATCTAATGCGTTATGGGTAAAACCTTAGAGTTAGGTTTTGTTTATATTGATGAATGTTTCGTGGTAAATGAATTTGAAGTCATTGTGTATGATTATGAGTAAATGCAATTTGATGTATCTGGGTGTTATGTTGCATTGATTTGGGTTCGTTGTATTTGGCGTGCCCATACTTGATGTTTGTTAATTGGTGTGGTTGTTGTGAATTATGGTTTGAATGTGAGGGTATGTTTGAGTTTGTTTCCGTGGAATTTGAAAACCATTAGAGTTAAACGAGTATTAAAAATGGGGAATCTTTTAATACCTCGGTTTACTTAATGTGCATTTGAGGAAAAGGTTTAAGTTAACTGGGCGTTGAGAATGGGGAATCTCTTAATGACTCGTTTACTGAACGTTTTGTGTGAAAATCGTTTAAGTCAAAAGTATATTAAGAATGGGGAATCTCTTAATGACTCGTTTACTGAACGTTTTGTGTGAAAATCGTTTAAGTCAAAAGTATATTAAGAATGGGGAATCTCTTAATGACTCGTTTACTGAACGTTTTGTGTGAAAATCGTTTAAGTCAAAAGTATATTAAGAATGGGGAATCTCTTAATGACTCGTTTACTGAACGTTTTGTGTGAAAATCGTTTAAGTCAAAAGTATATTAAGAATGGGGAATCTCTTAATGACTTATTTATTTAATGTTGTTTTGAAAGTTGTCTAAGTTAACTGGGTATTAAAAATGGGGAATCTTTTAATATCTGCATTTGCTTAGCGATTGTTGTGGATGGAGTTTGTGTATGCTCATGCATTTCATTCTGGTAAATTGTGTTGACCAGTGATAGGTGACACCTTGGTAAACTGTACTGACCCGTGATAGGTGGTACGTTTACGATTTACGTTTTTGGTAAATTGTGTTGACCCGTGATAGGTGACACCTTGGTAAACTGTACTGACCCGTGATAGGTGGTACGTTTACGATTTACGTTTTTGGTAAATTGTGTTGACCCGTGATAGGTGACACCTTGGTAAACTGTACTGACCCGTGATAGGTGGTACGTTTACGATTTACATTTTTGGTAAATCGTGTTGACCCGTGATAGGTGACACATTGGTAAACTGTACTGACCCGTGATAGGTGGTACGTTTACGATTTACATTTTTGGTAAATCGTGTTGACCCGTGATAGGTGACACCTTGGTAAACTGTACTGACCCGTGATAGGTGGTACGTTTACGATTTACATTTTTGGTAAATCGTGTTGACCCGTGATAGGTGACACCTTGGTAAACTGTACTGACCCGTGATAGGTGGTACATTTACGATTTACGTTTTTGGTGAATTGTGCTGACCCGTGATAGGTGGCACCTAGGTAAACAGTACTGGTCTGTGATAGGCGGTACGTTTACGATTCACGCTTTTTCTTTTAGTAAATCGTGTTGACCCGTGATAGGTGACACCATGGTAACTGTACTGACCCGTGATAGGTGGTACACTTACGATTTACATTTTTGGTGAATTGTGCTGACCCGTGATAAGTGGCACCTCGGTAAACAGTACTAGTCTGTGATAGGCGGTACGTTTACGATTCACGCTTTTTCTTTTAGTAAATCGTGTTGACCCGTGATAATTAAAAACCTTCATCCCAATCGATTTCCCAATCGATTGGCTCAGTGAAAATCCTCAGTTTGAGTTAGATGATTGATTACTCATTAACTTATCCATGTCTTGATTTGTTACGTGTTAATTAGGAGATTGAGAACTTCATTTTATTTTCATTTTTAATTGGCAAAGTATTGTATGAAATTTTAGCATATTGAAAATCCTGTTAAGGTGCATGCTTAGTTGAAAAGTGATTTTGAGCATTTAAAAACTTAATTGCTATGTGTTAACTGTTATTTTTTTGGTTGGTGACCCTTTACAATTATTGTGGAAATCTGGGCTTTGCCCTCAGATGAGAGTCAGGACGGTCCTACCGGTTCGTACCCTACGGACGGGAATGGAGATGGGAACGCGTGACTGCAGTTACGTTAGGAGGATCTCACAGGGCGCGTGGAGATACTCAGGGTGTATAGCTTTTTGGTAGGATGATCAAATTAGGATGATATATAGGGACTAGGTGTCCTTCTTTTTGGATTGGAGTATTTTTAGTTTGGAAAACTGTACTTATACTAATATTGTCAGTTTGACTTTTTACTTGAATGGGTTCCATGTACCATTTGTTGTTGTGTAAATGTTTTGGATTTATAATTGGAGGAACTTTTCCGCTGCTTGTAAATTATAATGACTCAATTATTTATCCAAAGGCATTTCCTAATTTAATTCTCTGTTTTATTTTAATTCCTTTTTTTTTAAAAAAATATACCCTCGCTTTGAAAAACGGGGTGTTACACCAGTCATGGTACTTGGTCAACAATGATCTTATTCAAAAATAATTATGAACAAGATGTTTTTTGATAATACGTTATTTCTCAATCCAATCTGAGCAGTTCTTCTAGATTTATTTTGTTCGTGTTTTGTTTAGATTTAGCTTGTAAATTCTCTAGATTAATTTTCTTCGTATTTTGTTAAGATTGGTTTGAAAATTCTTTAGATGAAACGTTCATTCCTATTGCTTGCTTTGATCTGGGCGGGAACATAATGTTGGACTAGTTATTTGCAAATGATTAATGTATCTTCTTGTGAGTGTTTCTTCTTGTTAACAACTATTTATCATATCTTCTTGTAAATAGCTCATATATTCTTGTAAATAATTCATATTTTCTTGTAGATAAATCTTGATCAAATCTTCTTGTAAATAATTCATATCTTTTTTTAATAAATCTTGATCAAATCTTCTTGTAAATAATTTGTATCTTCTTGTAGATAAATCTTGATAAAATCTTCTTATGAATAATTCATATTTTATTGTGATAAATCTTGATTAAATAGTTTGGTATATAATACATATCTTGTAGATAAATCTTGCTCAAATCTTCTTGTAAATAATTCATATCTTTATATAGATAAATCTTGATCAAATCTTCTTATAAATATTTTATATCTTATTGTTGATAAGATGTTGATCATAATTTCTTCATATCTTGACCACATCTTCTGTTCAAATTGATCAAAGATTTTATTCAATTATAAATATGAATAAAATTTTACTTTAGATTGTATTCAAAAACATGAAACTTCTTGCATAATCTGTGAAGTCAAATATGTTATTAACATCAAATACCTTTGTTAATATCAAAACTCTAAGTATAAAACCAACTTGGTTTCAACAACAAGCAAGATTATGAAGCAAAGGTCAATCTCCTAGTCCAAAAGTATAAATTGTTTAAAAAAGAAGAAGATGAATACGTTGAAAAAATGTTTTCTAGATTCAAGACTCAGGTCTCAGGATTAAAGGTACTTGAGAAAGTTATACTACTACTGATCATGTGAAGAAAATTCTTAGAAGTTTGTCAAGCAAGTGGAGACTAAAGATTACAATTATTCAAGAAGCTAAGGATCGCAATACTCTTTAATTGGAAGAATTAATTAGCTCCTTCAGATCACATGAAATTGAGCTTGCAGAGGATGAGCCCAATAAGAAGCAACAAACTTTGGCTTCGAAATTCAAGCAGAAGAAGGTTTTGAAGGCAACAATAAAATAAAAGGATAATGATTCAGATATCATAATATGTACTCTGAGGATGAGAATTTGGCTTTGATATCCAGAAAAATTAAGAATGTGTGGCACAATAGAAAGAAGCAATTTCCTCAAAGATATTACAGGCAGTCCAATAGAGGAAGGGATGAAAATCTGACAAGAAAAGCGTCATATGCTATGGATGCATTGAAATTGGACATGGCAAGTTTGAATGTCCAAATATGGAAAAAGGAACACATCAAAGGAAAAAATTATAGTCTTAAGAAGAAGGTTACGATGGCTACATGGGATGATTATGATGAATCCTCTGATGATTAAAAGCAAGCATATTTGACTCTTATGGCTCATACCAACTAATAACTCTTCATCATATACATATTTTTCATTGTTTTTAGTCTTATTTCTGATAAGGATCTCAAGAGCATGAAGATGATTCATATTTTAATAAATTAGGATAAACTTTATATATTTTAATTTGGTTTGTATTAATTCTTAGTTTGCTTTGATTTGGAATTATAATAGTTTTATTATTGATTTAGTTTTTGTTATGTGTAAGTGAAGATACTTTACTTACTTACATTAAGTTTATTTTAGAAAAAAAAATAAGATGTAAGACTAATATGGGCCTAGAGAATGGTGTCACTTATGACCCATTTAGGTTTAGAGATAGACTTAGTATAAATAAGCATTTGTAACCTCATGGAGGGGGATATTTTGATTATTATTTTTGTGAGGCTTTGCTCTCTAGAGTTCTTGAAAGAATTCATTTTGAACTTATTAAGGCTGTTAATCCTTGTGGCGTTCTTTTTGGCTTATCAATCCCAAGATTGTGGCGCCATTTTGTTCTTTGTTTCGTTGCTGAATAATAATATTGAGTTTCCTTTACATCAAACCCTAATACTCCAATTCTTCCAATTTTCGTGATCAGTAACATGTGTTCATATCTCGAGTTCTATATATTGTTTGTCGGTGATTCAAAAGCCTAACTTGTGTTTCGAAACGTCATCTTTCACCTCATTTTGGAATTGACTGAATCGGAGTTTCGCAGTGCCGTTTATCGCATTCTCCAGCTATACGCGATTTTCACTCAAATTTGTAAGTTTCCGACCTAGAACGATCCTTAAAGTGAACTATGACTAATAAGATCATATAAATTTCTCTTTAATCATAGTTAATTTAATGAGTTATTTGATATATTTTTTTGATTTTAGTTCTTGGATTTAATAAAATGTGTATGTACTTTTTTCCTTGATTAAGTAGATATTTTTCGTAATTTTGTGTTGTTTCTTTTTTTAGCGCAGTGCTGAATTTTGGTGAGAAATCAACTTTACCTATGTGGAGTATGTCAACCATATCTGGAGTTGTAGATGTCCAATTGGAGTCAAACCAAGTGGAAATGAAAGCTTATATTCATAGCTATAACTTTCATGAAGACACCGAAACAAAATTCAAACTCCAAAGAAGCGAACAATGCAGTAAATATTAGACAACAAATGTTATGCGCCTGAAGCACAAATTTCGCGCCTGGGTCGCACGTGGCGCTGCAAAATGCATTAAAACGCGTTTAGCTCATTTATCGGGTTATTTTTTGCTATTGGAAAGTTTAGAGACTTGTGCCCTATCATAGACTTGTGCCCTCTCAAGAATAATAAAGAGAATTCCATATTAGTTCAATAAAGGAATTTAGTAACTAGCATAAATTTAGAAATCAATGTTTGATTCAAGTTAAAGTCATCCCTGACATTTTTCTTTGTATAAAAGTTCAATTATATTACTCTTGTTAGTTTTAAATATCATTTCATCAATTTGGGAACATTTTGTTCAATTTCAGTAAACACAATCCTTGAGTTCGACATTCGGTACTATCGTTTTAATTATTACTTTCAACGATTCAGTACACTTGTTGAAATGTTATCACCAACTCTGTCTTTGGATCCAACATATACACTAATTCTAACTCTATAAGTGAATCAATTAATGAAGAAATTGAGAAGTCCTCAACAGCCCAAAAGTGTTTTGCAGCATTCATCTCATTTAAAATAACTTGTTTTTAAATTCTCCTCCATGATCACTTCTAATTGGTACAATCTTAAGACCCTTTTCATTCATTACTTGTTTGCAAAATCTGATAAACAATTTGTGGGATTCATCCTTACTTTTTAAGGTATCCAATTAGTGTAATCATAAACAATTTTGTTCTTAGGTATCCAAATTTTGTTAGGTCCTGGTTTCTTAGTCTTGAAAGGTTTCTTATCTTTCATTGTATTTAACATGGGACAAGATAATTTGGTGTGGCCTTTCTTAGAGAAAATTGTACATAAGATATCAGAGGGAATAAATTTAGGCTCAGTTAAAGTTTCTTCAAATCCTAAACCTCTTTTACCATTTCTACTAACTCCATAAATCATAGAAGCATACTTGCTTTTTCCTATATCGTTAGCTAGAAAATTTTGAAATACTTCTTCATGCTTATCATAGTTACATGTGGTATTTTTTAGTTTTAAGAACAATTTGAGATTCTTGTTAGAGAAGTCATCCATGACAGTAATTAAATCAAATTGAGTTAAGTTAGTGATAGCGTTTCAGCAAGTGTACTGAATCGTTGCAAGTAATAATTAAAACGGTAGTACCGAGTGTCGAACTCAAGGATTGCGTTTTACTATCGAATTATATTACTTTACTGAAATTGAACAAAAAGTTTCTGAATTGATTGGAATAATATTTAAAATTAACAACAGTAGTAAAATTGATCTTTTATAAATTGAGAAAAATGTCAGGGATGAGTTTCACTTCGAATCCAACCTTGGTGTCTAATTTGATCCTAGTTATTGAATTCCTTTATTGAAATATTATCGAATTCTCTTTATTATTCTTGCCCTAATGTCTTAGTGACAAAACTTTTAATTCCAATGTAACTCCTAATTCCTTAGTAGATTTAAGATTAGAATTAAGTATTACCGTATAGAAATTCTCTTGTAAATTATTGTTTTGCAACTAATTTAATTGGTTTCATGACCTGCACCTATGTCTAGACTACAAATTCATGAATTTCTCATCTCAAGAATTCGTAAAGTCCACTTCCGTTTCAAAATACAAATCGTAGAACATTTTAATGCTGATCAAGCAATAAAAAGCATTAAGCACAGAGATGAGAAAAATAATTCAATAAACTCATTCATATAACTAGAAATCAAATCATAAAAATAAGGGCTTCATCTTGTTACACTCATCCCTAACAAATAAGGTTTAGTTACTCATGACAGAAATAAAAGAGATAAATATTAGAGAAGAATTACAAGAAGGATTCATGAATGATTCTTGATAAAACTGCTCCAATGATGTTAGAAACGACCGTCTTTGAGTTTCTATGCTATGGCACAAGTCTCCCCACTTCCCAATGGTGAAAAAGATCCCTAAAACAGTAAAAATCTGCGTTTTATGGTTGCTGGTGCGCGTCGCGCGCCCCAGGCGCGGAAAACGCGCTCCAGGCGCGTTTGGGCAGTAGCAGATGCTGGAAAAAACGCTTCAGGCGCGCTCCAAGCGCTCAGCATCTGATGTCCGGCGTATATTGCATTTGGCCCCTCTTTCGATTCTGAATTCGGTTCTGGTGTCTTCATGAAAGTTGTAGCTATGGATCTTAGCTGTCATGTTCACTTGGTTTGACTCCAATTGGACATCTACAACTCCAGATATGGCTGAAATACGCTACATATGTCATGTTGATTTCTCACCAAAATTCAGCACTGCACTAAAACAAAACGCAATGTAAAATTACGAAAAATTCCTACTTAATCAACGAAATAAAAACACAAGACATTTTATCAACTCAAAGAACAAAAATCAATAAAATATATCAAATAAATCCTTAATTTAACTCATGATTGAGGATAAATAAGACTAAAATAGTGAGAAAATATGCATATGATGAAGAGTCATCACAACCCCAAACTTAATCTATTTCTTGTCCCCAAGCAACAATTAATTTCAGATTTGGTCCAGTTAAGTGCATACTTAAATTCAATTTCTCAAATTAAATAAAACTCAATTTTCAAAGTTCTTGCTACTGCAAAACATTAATCATGCTCTGTGGTTGTTTGCAAAAAGAACAAAAAGACAACAAGATTTGTACACATTGGCATTCATTCATCAAATTCAACTCTCTCTTCACACAATCTCACCAAAATTTCTCTCAAGTGTTTAGAAAGGGTTATGAATTTATCGCTCAAATCCTAGAACATGCATCACGCTACCATAGGCTTGAAAAAATTCTAGTTAGCAATCACAATGCAGTAAACACATACATTTTTTTAGGACTTTTGGGTTGTAATGGGGCTTAGGTAAGGGTATGACATTTTAGGATAGTAGGCTTTACCGCTTAGAGTTAGGCATACATTTCCACCTTATTCTTCCATTTTTTTTTCACCTTTTCATTATGGAGATTCTCAAACATTGACAAAAGAACCAAGAAGATATTATTTACCAAAGTACACAAATTGAATTTTTTTTCGTTCTTCTTTCATTTTCTTTTTCTTCTTTTTATTTTTATTTTCTTTTTATGAGAATCACCACCCCAAACTTAAAAATTTGCTATCCCATGAGCAACCCCAAACTTAGAATTTTATCAAGACAATAATTTTTTTTCTACCTAACTCCAAGTAAGGTGATTTAATTAAAGTCAGGTGTTTGGCTTGTAATGTGGCTAGTAACCGAAATAAAAGGGCAAGGCTCAAAGGGGTTAGCAAAGGGTAAAATTTTCATAGGGTAGTTAGAAAGGCTCAAATGACCAATAAAACTGCCTCAAAGTATGCATAAATTACAAGTGATGCAAGTCAGAATTAGTGCAAGTTCTAGAGGGATAACACATGTCTGGATAATCACACAACAAAGAATTTAAGTGTTTAGACTCAAAAGCTCACAGCTAGGATAATAAGAGAGAGTATGAACAATCAAAATAAAGCCAACATGCTTCTGAAAAGTTAAAATTGTTTTTTTGAAAAATTGATGGCATATTAGCCTTCTACAACCATTTAGTAATCAAGAATGCATGCATTAGGAAGGCTTGTCGACTTGAGCAATAACATAATCTAAGAAATTAACTTTAACTCGTGAAATCACAAACAGAAATTTTAAGATTAAGTGCAAGTCAATACAACTGTTTCATCATAGAACATATTTAGTGAAAGGAAAAAAACATAAAGAAAAGAAAGTCACAATACACTAACATTAAACAAAGAAAACGAGAAAACGGAAAGCAATAGGACAACCAACAAAAAGATAAAGAAAAAAGAAAGAAAACTTCTCTCAGTTTAGTAGTTCAAGGATTCTCGTTTAGATCATCCGCTCTTGTTCCACTATGGTTGCCAGTATACTGGTGAGGTGCAAATAGGTCAGCCTCCTGGTGTCTGGAAAAAGTGCTTCAGG
>NC_021161.2:31241027-31274913 GCF_000331145.2 Cicer arietinum
GGTGCAAAGGATATAAAATTGGGTTGCCTCCCAATAAGCGCTTCTTTAAAGTCATTAGCTTGACGTCTCAACTATTGTCAAGGTGGCATATATGACAGGAAGAACAAATCATCCTTCTTTTTCTTTTTGTTTGGTAGAAATTCCATGAACTTAAGAAATAAAAGATGTTGTTTCCATGTCCTTTTCAATTGGACATTAATGAACAAGGCATAGATTGAGTCTCGAACTTTATCAATCTCTTCTTTTTTCTTTTCCTCGTTCGTTTTTTCGTCTTGCTTATCTTCTTCTACCACAACAATGAAATTATCTTCAATCTTTAACTTCTCCTCCATCTTCTCAAACTTAACCACTTGTTCAAATAACCTCTCACATTGAGTTTCAAATCTTTCAATTGAAACCATGTTATTCTTCATGAATTCAACCACAACGTCCGTAACGTGAAAGTCTTTGACATCTGATTCTTTGGATATAATTTTTGGAGGTAGAATTTGTTCCCAATAGATCTTTTTAATATAATGCTCGTCGTTTTCTGTAACTTTGAGAAAAAAAATCTTCATATTCTATTAGTTCATCAAGGTCATCTGAACAATGTCCATTCTTATGTGCTTCTCCGTAAAAGTCACACCTAAGAGGCTTCATCAGAGGGATTTGAGGGTGATATCTTAAAAATGTATAACTCAAGATTTGCCCCTCAATCATGCGACATATACCAGATATAAGACAAGTATCACACTCTTCATATAATTGTAGTAGAATATCATCATTATAATCTTCCATGCTTTACAGCGAATAGTTATTTCAAACAAAGAAGAGACAAACCACTAGACATGACATTAGCAAGTTCAACAAATAAAAAAAATAACATAAAATAAAATCAAATCAAAAATTATATTGCAGAGCAAAAAATTTCAATTAAGTAAATAAATTAAATTCAATACTTGGTGTCTAATTTGATCCTAGTTATTGAATTCCTTTATTGAATTATTACCGAATTCTCTTTATTATTCTTGCCCTAATGTCTTAGTGACAGAACCTTTAATTCCAAAGTAACCCCTAATTCCTTAGTGGATTTAAGATTAGAATTAAGCATTACCGTATAGAAATTCTCTTGTAAATTATTGCTTTGCAACTAATTTAATTGGTTTCATGACCTGCACCTATGTCTAGACTACAAATTCATGAATTTCTCATCTCAAGCATTCGTAAAGTCCACTTCCGTTTCAAAATACAAATCGTAGAACATTTTAATGTTGATCAAGCAATAAAAAGCATTAAGCACAGAGATGAGAAAAATAATTCAATAAACTGATTCATATAACCAAAAATCAAATCATAAAAATAAGGGTTTCATCTTGTTACACTCATCCCTAACAAATATGGTTTAGTTACTCATGACAGAGATAAAAGAGATAAAGATTAGAGAAGAATTACAAGAAGGATTCATAAATGATTCTTGATAAAATTGTTTCAATGATGTTAGAAACGGTCGTCTTTGAGTTTCTATGCTAGGGCACAAGTCTCCCCACTTCCCAATGGTGAAAAAGATCCCTAAAATAGTAAAAACCTGCGTTTTTATGGTAGCTGGTGCGCGTCGCGCGCCCCAGGCGCGTTTGGACAGTAGCAGATGCTGGAAAAAGCGCTTCAGGCGCGCTTGGGCGCGCTCCAAGCGCTCAACATCTGCTGTCCGGCGTATAATGCATGTTTCGCCTCTTTCGAGTACGAATTGGGTTCCGGTGTCTTCATGAAAGTTGTAGCTATGGAACTTAGCTTTCATTTGCACTTGGTTGGACTCCAATTGGACATCTACAACTCCAGATATGGCTGAAATACTCTACATATATCATGTTGATTTCTCACTAAAATTCAGCACTGCACTAAAACAAAACGCAATGTAAAATTACGAAAAATTCCTACTTAATCAACGAAATAAAAACACAAGACATTTTATCAACTCAAAGAACAAAAATCAACAAAATATATCAAATAAATCCTTAATTTAACTGATGATTGAGGATAAATAAGACTAAAACAGTGAGTCATCAGTTAGAATATACCTCAATTTCTTCATATGTAATTCACTTCTAAAGAAGAATATGTGTTGGTCCTAAAGGCAGAGTTGGTATAAGACATTAGAGTCAAATATGCTTGCTCCCCATCAATAGAGGATTCAACAAAATCATCCCATGTAGCCATCAGACTTTTCTTCTTGGATCTGAAAGTTTTCCTTTGATGTTTCCCATTCTCCATATTTGGAATTTTAGACTTGATATGTCCAAGTTCATTGCATCCCTAGAAGATGATGCTTTTCTTGTCAGATTTATCGTATTTTCCTCTATTGGATTGCTTGGAATATCTTTAGGGAAATTTCTTCTTTCTATTGTGTCACATCTTCTGAATTTTTTTGGATATGAAAGCCAATTCCTCTTTCTCTGATACTCTATTTTGATATTTTGATATTTTGATTCATCATCCTTTGACTCTACTGTTGCCTTCAGAACATTCTTCTGCTTGGATTTCAAATCCAAGGTTAGTTGCTTCTTCTTGGGCTCATCCTCTACATGTTCAATTTCATGTGATCTGAGAGAGTTGATTAATTCTTCTAGCTTTACAGTATTCAGATCCTTTGCTTGCTTAGTGGAAATGATCTTAGGTCTCCACTTACTTGGCAAACTTCTTAGTATCATCTTTAGATGATCAACAGTAGTATAACTCTTCTCAAGCATCTTTAATCTCTAGAATAGTGTGTGATTAAGGAGTATAAGCAATAACAAAACTAAGGAGTGCAAGACTAAAGTGACACACGTAATTTATCCTTGTTCACCACTAACTTGGCTACATCAAGTCCCTTCACTCAGAATATTTAATCCACTAATTAAACAACTTGAATTATGAAGCACCAAACCCTCCAAGCCAATCTTCTCAAACAGCTACATATTCCCAAACTTTTGAGGAACACACACACCTTGACTCTACCAGTCAAGTCTTCTCCAAAAAATCTCACAACCTTAGATTTTGAAGGTACTAACACCGCTATTGTGTTTGAATACAAAGATTTAGAATTTAAGTAGTTGCTTTTTACAAGCTGGTTATAGCAATGACTATCACACTCTAATGAGAACCCTTAGAAAATATTTTTTTTCATTCGAACAAGTGTTTCTCTCTTTGAACTCTAAGATGAATTTGGAATTTTGAGCTTAAGTTCTTCTACTCTTTTATGATTTTTCAATGATCTTCTTCTTCAGCCTTGAGTATCTTTTTATAGATAAAATTATGGCTTCAAGTTAATTATTCTTGTTTAATTTTTAGTTGTATTTTCATTCCTGACTTGGTTAACAATGATCTTATTCAAAAATAATTTTGAACAAGGTGCTTTTTGATAATATGTTCTTTCGCCATATCTTTATTTCTGAATCCAATATGAGCAGTTCTTGTAGATTAATTCTATTTGTATTTTGTTCAGATTGAGTTTGTTAATTCTATAGATTAATTTTGTTCGTATTTTGTTTGAATTAAGATTGTAAATATTTTAGATTGATATTGTTCAGATGGAGTTTTGTAAATTCTTAAGATTGATACTGTTTATATTTTGTTAAGATTTTTTTCGCAAATTCTTAAGATGAAACTTCCTACCTATTGCTAGCTTTGATTGAGGTTGGAACATAGTGTTGAAGCGGTTCTTGACCATTCACATGTAGGAATATGACTAAGTTCAATTCAGTATTAGTCCTTTGTCAAAACCTAACTAAGTCATATCTTTGCAACTAATAAATGTATCTTCTTTTGAGTGTTTCTTGTTGTAAACAATTCTTGATCATATCTTCTTCTAAATAATTTATATCTTCTTGTGATAAATCTTGATCAAATCTTCTTGTAAATATTTCATATCTTCTTGTAAATAATACTTGATCAAATCTTCTTTGAAATAATTCATATCTTCTTGTGATAAATATTGATCAAATCTTCTTGTAAATTATTCATATCTTCTGGTGATAAATCTTGATCAAATCTTCTAGTAAATAATGCATATCTTCTTGTGGATGAATCTTCTTTTATGTTCTATTTATATTAAGCTATTTTTATGTTATATTCTATTAATAAAAACAAACAAAAATGGGCAAATACATATATAAAAAATCAATGTTTCAGTTTCAAGTCTTTTTGTCAGAGGACAAAAAGGGGAGTAAGATATTTGTGAACAATAATGTGGGGAGATAATGAAAAAATTACTTGGACGTAGGGGAAGCCTTAAGTCAAGTGGAGAAAAGTAATAAAAGAATTTTTTTTCTAAACAATACAATTTTGTCAGCATCAAAAAGAGGGAGATTGTTGGAACCAAGTTGGTTTTCCACTTATAATTTTGATGTTAACAAAAGTATTTGATAAGAACAATAAATTTGAATTAATATCTTCATTAATTATGCAAAAATTTGAAAGAAGAAAATCAAATGAGGTATTAGAGGAGGCGACCATAGGAAAGTCATTAGAGGAAGTGGCCAGAGGTAATGACCAAAGGATGAGATTAGAGGAACACAAAGTATACACGTCGCATATAAACATATGGCCCTAAACGTAACAAGTCTCTAAAGGTTACAAATATATTCTCAGATGTGTGAGTCTGAAGTACGAGTATGATGTTTGGGTCTAAAAACTGAATTTGATAACTTTGTCTAATAACTGCCCCTGAAAGAATGACTTTGAAATAGAGTCTGAAGACTGCCTCTTAACACTTTCTAAAGATTCAATTTGAAGTATGCTTCTAAAGCCCTTGCATGTCTCTAATGTGCGCAAACTCAACATGACTCTAAAAAGTTCATATCAAGGTATAATTAACTAAGAGAATGTTCAAATAATAAATTCAAATCTCATAACCCACTGATCAAAATGATGCCACACAATCCAAATGCTGCCTCTAATATTGCACTGACTCTGAAGTTTCAACAAGGTGATTTGCCAAATGCCACTAATTCTAAGTCATGAAATTATGCCTCTAACTATCATTATTAAAGAAACACAACATCTCACTCCAACAAGAAATTAAATTCCTCTTATGGAAAGTCAACGAGTGGAGTTGCAAGACTTAAGTATGAAAAGAAGACTTAGCGAAACCAAAATCTTGGGAAGATCCAAGAACAACCCGAATCCATTTCATCTCAAATCAAGCAAGAGTATGAAAAAATATTCTTGTTTTTGAAGATAAACAAAATAAGATTTGATTCAGAATTATACATGAAGAAAATCTTTGACCAAGTTGATTAGAAGATTTGATCAAGATTTATCTACAAGAAGATATGAATTATTTACAAGAAGATTTGATCAAGATTTATCTACAAGAAGATATGAATTATTTATAAAAAGATTTGATCCAGATTTATTTACAAGAAGATATGATTATTTACAAAAAGAGTTGATAAAAATCTGCAAGAAGGTATGATAAAGAATTGTTTGAAAGAAGAAACACTCACAAGAAGATACATTTATTTTATGCAAAAATATGGTTCAGATTTTTTAAGGACAAATGAGAAATCTTAACCTATTCTATAAATAGATACTCAAGGTTGAAGAAAAATACAAGAGAACTCCCAAGCACAAAATTTACTAAGTCATTAAAGTGCTAAGGTTAAGGTCTAGAGAAACACATTTGTCAAAGAGAAATATTTTCTAAGTGTTTTCTAGTGTGAGAATCTTTGTTACAATCAGCTTGTTATAAGCAAACCAATTTGTTCCAAACTCTTGTAAACCCGCCCGGTAGTGGCTTTCGTGTTACTCAAGCAATCCATAGGTTTTCCAGTTGTGTTGAGAAGAATTGTGTTATAAAGTCAAGGTATTTGTTTCCCTCAAAAAGCCTATAGGTGTCAGGTTGTTTTGAGAAGATTAGCTTGTAAGGTCATGTGTTATGTAAATCAACTTTTATTTAGTGGATTAAATCCTTCCAAGTAAAGGGACTAGATATAGCTACCAAGTTGGTGGTGCACAAGGATAAATTATTGTGTCTTTTTAGTCATGCAATTCTTGTTTTACTTCTGCCTCTAATCACTTAACTTGATTACTATTACTTTTATTCTAATTAAGTCACCAAGCCTGAACCAGTTTTAAATAAATTAGTTAAAAGAATCCATTGTAGTTAAACATAATGCAACCTCGTTGTCATGTTTGCACCTTTACTACTGGGCTAGGTTACAACAAAAAGGTTTTTGAGTTTTTCTAAATCATCTCTCGTAAAGAGTGTTTATAAATTTGTTACTTTAGACTTTTTTAGCACTAGCATTAAATAGAGTGATATTGATCAAAAGTGCAGTTGTGCTTGTAGATGTTTGCTTGTGTCTTTCTTTGTCGAGGGAAGCACATCTTTTATAGAGAATAATAAGGGTTTGTGGTTGTTGTTCTAATTGAAAGAATATAGTATTAGTCATGAATTTTCGTATCGTATCTATGTGGAATTGATTTATCATACAAACTTTCCAAAAATTAATCTTGTAATGATGCATAGTATCTTGTTTAAAAAAGTTGGGAAGTAGAGTGTACAATGGTCAGTGCATGTCTTTAGATCATCAAACAAGTAGCTGATTTAGGATGTTTACCAGCGGATGTGCAATTTCTTTTTCTTCTTTTGAGTGTTAACTTTCTTAAAGTGTTGACTTTTTCCAAATACGTTGATTTTTTCATAGGATACATCATAATTCAGAGTCTAACGATCACACGCTTGATGTGTTTATCATAGGAAGAGGTTGTTACTTTCTCGTCATTTCTCGTCACGCTTATCATAGGTAGAGCCACATTATTTCTTCAAACTTACTTGGTTCCAACAATCTCACCATTTTTTATGATGACAAACATCTATTTTTGTGAACAATTTTTTAGATAAAGAAAATAGCGAGATAATGTAGTAATAACATGTTCCAGTAAATCTCACCCTTGGAATATGCATGTTCAATTCATAATATGAAATATATTCTAACAAAGTATTTCAATGTGCATAAGTAACTATAGTTCAACAAAAAAAATATCATTGCTTATGATTTCTCAAAAAAAAATAAAATTACACACTCTCCCCTTTTTGACATTAGACAAAAAGAGAGGAAAAAATAGAAACACAAAATAAAAGACTAAGGGATGGGATAAGTGAGGCTAGCCAGAATTAAACTAAGGGTATTATGAATATCGTTTTAATTTTTTGACAATTTTTTCCATAAACGCCTCAGTCTTAGCAGTCAAACGATCAAAATCTTCCTTCTTAACAATCTAAGAGGAATCCAACATGGTTCCACAAGGAGATGCAGAGAGGCTTGTAGAGGAAGAATCTGCAGATCCTAGAGTAGCGACAAAACAAGGAGATGTAAATCCTAGAGTGCGAATCTTGATTTATGAGATTACCACAAGAAGCTGTAATGGTGTGACTAGAGCAACCACTGAAGGTTCCAAAATGATATCTCTAAAATGAGAATGGCATCATTGGATGAGACTGATGAGCGGCTATGAGGAGATTTAAGGACCGATTGCTCTTGATTTTCTAAAGTTGCATCATCCATAAGTAGATGATTTAAACTATTTGTGTTTCAAGTTGCAAAATTCTACGAAGCCAAGTGTAGGCCATGATCCCTATTATCCTAAATCCAATTTGTAACAAAGGAAATGACGTTGTTCCACTATCTTGAAACATCATTAGGATCTAGACTTTGGTCATGTTGATTTCTTGTGTGAGATTTTTGCCAGTAAGGAATGTTTGGAGGTCATGGAAGCCTGATGAAATGGACAAGGTGGATGAGATGATTTCTAGAGGGATGGTGGAGGTTGCAAAGTTATAGGAGAAGTTGGGGATGGAAAAGTAAGAAGATTCTTCTGACGATGTGTCAAAGACTAGGACGACAATAGATGGTGCAACATGCACCACTTCAGGGGGAGAGGGATGTGAAAAAGGCGATGAGGTTGGGTCAGGTACTGTACTGAAGGAGGGAGAAGATGATGGTAAGGTAGAAGAGGGGATAAGTGTTTGAGAGGATGTATAATGCTTGTGAAAGAAGGGATGGATTTTATATCCTAATGAAGAAAAGTGCTCAACAAGGGTGGCTTCAAACATATAATTTGAGGTATCAAAGTCAGAAGTTGGGGGTTTGATGGGTGTCGACTCGGAGGAAGAAATGACATTGTTGGTTGGTTAGGGAGAGACAAAGGGAGAAGTTAGTTCAGGTTTAGAGACGAGGAGAGGAATAGATCACTCAGAGTCTAAACTTACATTTTGTTTTGTCCTCTAAAGAGGAGTTATTGTGTCTTCATTGGCGACGTTGTGACTTCCTCATCTTCTGGTGTCACCATTGGGTCGAATTCAGTGCTTAGAGGGCACCAGCCTCATCTTGATAAGGTTGGAGATGTTGAAAGTGGGGGCAGAGGATGATACCGAGTGTTCCTCTTGAATAAAACTTCCAACTTCCTCTAGAGCTTAAATAAGGGATGTATGCATGAGTATAGCAGTTATCGTTCTAGGGTAAGGAATAATTTTGATTTTGCATATTTTAAAGTTAATGATGCAGGACTGCATGTGCTTCAAGATGATGTGGAGATGGTTTGTCTTGATTCTTCATGAGATGTGCCTTATAAGTCCTTTGTGGTGTTTTCTTATATTGTCCATCAACCCACCCTTGGGCACCACACACCCAATAATGATTTTGAAGAGAATGTGATAATTAGGTTTAAGATGGACAAACATGGAACTCACTTTTAGGTCTTCGAAGTGTTCCTTGTTGATATCCCTTCGTTTGGGCATCTTGTGATGACGGCTAGGGATTTCTGAGTGATCTTGATTGGAAGACCCAACACCATGCAAGAAACCTTTTACGAAGACGTTCAGAGCAACATATTGTCCTAGGTTGAAGTACTCAAACTAGCCTACAACAACTAGGTCGTCGATGAAGTTGAGATTGTTCTTATCTAGGTTGTTTGAGGTCGACTTTCAAATCGTGGGGAATCTCAAGTTGATCGAGGTTGCGTTGAAGTGTTGGAACGTAGAAAACATTTCCAGTTATGAGGATTGAGGAAGATCTTGACGCCATTGAAATAAGAGAGTTTAAGGTAGTGTAGGAAGTTAAACGGTTTGCAAAGAACGAAAGTGTGGGAGTTGTGAGAATCGAGAGTGATTGTGAGTACAAAAATGTTTAAGAGCCAAAATAGTTGAGTTTATTTATTTATTTTCTTAAAATAAAATGCACATGTCAGATGTAAGACCCGTAATTTTAAAGTACACTTTACGCATTTTTACGTATTTTGGATTTTGGCTCGGAGGCTTTTAAGCCAAAGTTAATAATATTTTGGAGTTATTTAATCAAAAGGATATTTTTATGCCGATAAAGATTTCTCGTCGATAAATAAATTGAAATTAACTGTGGTGAATCCTTTACGTAGAATCTAATGCGTTACGAGTGAAATGGTAATTTAACAAATATCTAGATTTGAGATATTTGTTAAGTTATATTTATTATATATATTTATGTATATATGTTTGATTGAGGGGAAAGGAAAAGGAAATAGAAAAGAAAGGAAAGGAAATAGAAAAGAAAGGAAAGGAAATAGAAAGGAAAGAGAATAGAGGAAAGGAAAAAGGAAAGAAAACTGAATCCATCGTCTTCTTCCTCTGTGACCGCGAGCCATTTTTCCCTCCTTCTCCCGTTTTAATTTTCGTCGCTTTCTTTTCTTCAAAACTAGTAACCCAAGGTCGGGTGAGTGTTAGAACAAAGGTTTCGCAATCCCACTCTTCCTCTTTGATCCGAAAACGAAGAAAAACTGTATTTGAGATCCAAACACAAACCCCTCCATTTCTTCTAGATCCAAGCTTCATTTCTCGAAGAGATAGAAGGGAAAGTTGCTCACCACCACGCTACGGTGCTAGTGAACTAATTTGGTAGCGGCGTTGCGAGCGGAGATTTTACCGGAATTACTCGCGGTACCGAAAACGCACGTTAAAGCTAACGTTGAGGTAAGGGCTCCTTCCAACTTCTAGTTGCATTAGGGACTTATCTGTGGTTGTGTGGGAAGGAATTTGTTAGGGTTTAATGTATCGATTTGGGGAAAAACGAATCAAATGCGTTATGGGTAAAACCTTAGAGTTAGGTTTTGTTTATATTGATGAATGTTTCCTGGTAAATGAATTTGAAGTCATTGCGTATGATTATGGGTAAATGAAAATTGATGTGTTTGAGTGTTATGTTGCGTTGATTTGTGTTCGTCGTATTTGGCGTTTCCATACTTGATGTTTGTTAATTGGTGTGGTTGTCGTGAATTATGGTTTAAATGTGAGAGTATGTTTGAGTTTGTTTCCGTGGAATCTGAAAACCATTAGAGTTAAACGAGTATTAAAAATGGGGAATCTTTTAATATCTGCATTTGCTTAACGATTGCTGTGGATGGAGTCTGTGTATGCTCATGCATTTCATTTTGGTAAATTGTGTTGACCCGTGATAGGTGACACCTTGGTAAACTGTACTGACCCGTGATAGGTGGTACGTTTACGATTTACGTTTTTGGTAAATTGTGTTGACCCGTGATAGGTGACACCTTGGTAAACTGTACTGACCCGTGATAGGTGGTACGTTTACGATTTACGTTTTTGGTAAATTGTGTTGACCCGTGATAGGTGACACCTTGGTAAACTGTACTGACCCGTGATAGGTGGTACGTTTACGATTTACGTTTTTGGTAAATTGTGTTGACCCGTGATAGGTGACACCTTGGTAAACTGTACTGACCCGTGATAGGTGGTACGTTTACGATTTACGTTTTTGGTAAATTGTGTTGACCCGTGATAGGTGACACCTTGGTAAACTGTACTGACCCGTGATAGGTGGTACGTTTACGATTTACGTTTTTGGTAAATTGTGTTGACCCGTGATAGGTGACACCTTGGTAGACTGTGTTGACCCGTGATAGGTGGTACGTTTACGATTTACATTTTTGGAGAATTGTGCTGACCCGTGATAGGTGGCACCTCGGTAAACAGTACTGGTCTATGATAGGCGGTACGTTTACGATTCCCACTTTTTCTTTTAGTAAATCGTGTTGACCCGTGATAGGTGACACCATGGTAACTGTACTGACCCGTGATAGGTGGTACATTTACGATTTCCGCTTTTTCTTTTAGTAAATCGTGTTGACCCGTGATAGGTGACACCATGGTAACTGTACTGACCCGTGATAGGTGGTACATTTACGATTTCCGCTTTTTCTTTTAGTAAATCGTGTTGACCCGTGATAGGTGACACCTCGGTAAACTGTACTGACCCGTGATAGGTGGTACGTTTATGATTTACGCATTTTAGTAAATCGTGCTGACCCGTGATAGGTGGCACCTCGGTAATTGGTACTTTGGCCTGCGATAGGCGGTACAATTATGATTTACGGCCCTTCGAGGAGGGTTTTGGTTTGGAATTCCGAGTCCATGCATTTTGGCATATACGCATTGCATTAGGGTGCTTGGCACGCGAGTCGTATGTGATTTGAGTCTATGTTTGAGTGTTTTGAATTTTGATTTATCGTAGTAATCGAGTTGAAGGTGCTAAGTGTTATGTGTTAATTGTTGTGTGTAAGTATGATGGTTTTCGAAATCCCTTTTTGCTGTGGTAATCGCGTAGGAATTGCTAAGTGTTAGGTTGTGAACTTGATTAGGAATGACTTGAGTTAATGCATGAATTTTTGGAAAAACGATCAGGGAAATCGATTTCCCAATCGATTGGATAGTAAACAGGGACTTGGCCAAATGGACAAAATCGATTAGCCAATCGATTTTGTAATCAGTTTTCGAAAATCATTTACGAAATCGATTGCCCAATCGATTGGGCCTAAGTCAGGGACTCATCCATATTCGACCAAATCGATTTGGAAATCGATTAACCCTTAAGTCAGGGGCTCAGCTATTCTGTCAATCGATTTCCCAATCGATTGAATCAAGCCAGAGTTCAAAATGTCACTAAAAACCTTCAGGAAATCGATTTGGAAATCGATTGGTATTAAGTCAGGGGCTTAGTCATCCTGTCAATCGATTGCCAAATCGATTGATTCAGCCAGGATTCTGTTTTCATTAAAAAAACCTTCACCCCAATCGATTGGCTCAAGGAAATTCCTCAGTTTGAGTTAGATGATTGATTACTCATTAACTTATCCATGTCTTGATTGGTTATGTGTTAATTAGGAGATTGAGAACTTCATTTTACTTTCATTTTTAATTGGCAAAGTATTGTATGAACTTTTCGCATATTGAAAATCCTGTTAAGGTGCATGCTTAGTTGAAAAGTTATTTTGAGCATTTAAAAAACTTAATTGCTATGTGTTAACTGTTATTTTTTGGTTGGTGACCCTTTACAATTATTGTGGAAATCTGGGCTTTGCCCTCAGATGAGAGTCAGGACGGTCCTACAGGTTCGTACCCTACGGACGGGAATGGAGATGGGAACGCTTGACTGCAGTTACGTTAGGAGGATCTCACGGGGCGCGTGGAGATACTCAGGGTGTATAGCTTTTTGGTAGGATGATCAGATTAGGATGATGTATAGGGACTAGGGGTCCTTCTTTTTGGTTTGGAGTATTTTTAGTTTGGAAAACTGTACTTATACAAATATTATCAGTTTGATATCATCTTTGAATGGGTTCCATGTACCATTTGATGTTGTGTAAATGTTTTGGATTTATAATTGTAGAAACTTTTCCGCTGCTTGTAAATTATAATGACTCAATTATTTATCCAAAGACATTTCTTTATTTATTCCTCTGTTTTAGTTTAATTACTTTCGAAAAAAAAAAAATATACCCTCGCTTTGACAAACGGGGTGTTACATTGTGGTATCAGATAGGGAATCTCTTAATGACTCGTTTACTGAATATTTTGGGTGAAAATCGTTTAAGTCAAAAGTATATTAAGAATGGGGAATCTCTTAATATGTCTGTTTGCTTAACGTTTTGTTTTGAAAATCATTAAGATAAATCGGTATTAAGAACTACGATTTACGTTTTTGGTAAATTGTGTTGACCCGTGATAGGTGACACCTTGGTAAACTGTGCTGACCCGTGATAGGTGGTACGTTTACGATTTACGTTTTTGGTAAATTGTGTTGACCCGTGATAGGTGACACCTTGGTAAACTGTGCTGACCCGTGATAGGTGGTACGTTTACGATTTACGTTTTTGGTAAATTGTGTTGACCCGTGATAGGTGACACCTTGGTAAACTGTGCTGACCCGTGATAGGTGGTACGTTTACGATTTACGTTTTTGGTGAATTGTGCTGACCCGTGATAGGTGACACCTTGGTAAACTGTACTGACCCGTGATAGGTGGTACGTTTACGATTTACGTTTTTGGTAAATCGTGTTGACCCGTGATAGGTGACACATTGGTAAACTGTACTGACCCGTGATAGGTGGTACGTTTACGATTTACGTTTTTGGTAAATCGTGTTGACCCGTGATAGGTGACACCTTGGTAAACTGTACTGACCCGTGATAGGTGGTACGTTTACGATTTACATTTTTGGTAAATCGTGTTGACCCGTGATAGGTGACACCTTGGTAAACTGTACTGACCCGTGATAGGTGGTACATTTACGATTTACGTTTTTGGTAAATCGTGTTGACCCGTGATAGGTGACACCTTGGTAAACTGTACTGACCCGTGATAGGTGGTACATTTACGATTTACGTTTTTGGTGAATTGTGCTGACCCGTGATAGGTGCGTGGTAATCGCGTAGTAATTGCTAAGTGTTAGGTTGTGGACTTGATTAGAAATGACTTGAGTTAATTCATAAATTTTTGGAAAAATGATCAGGGAAATCGATTTCCCAATCGATTGGATGGAAGTCAGGGACTTGGCCAAATGGACAAAATCGATTAGCCAATCGATTTTGTAATCAGTTTTCGAAAATCATTTACGAAATCGATTGCCCAATCGATTGGGCCTAAGTCAGGGACTCATCCATATTCGACCAAATCGATTTGGAAATCGATTGGCTTAAAACCTGGGGCTCAGTACTCACTCAATCGATTGCCAAATCGATTGATTCAGCCCAGGATTGTTTTCATTAAAAAAACCTTCACCCCAATCGATTTCCCAATCGATTGGCTTAGTGAAAATCCTCAGTTTGGGTTAGATGATTGATTACTCATTAACTCATCCATGTCTTGATTTGTTATGTGTTAATTAGGAGATTGAGAACTTCATTTTACTTTCATTTTAATTGGCAAAGTATTGTATGAACTTTTAGCATATTGAAAATTCTGCTAAGGTGCATGCTTAGTTGAAAAGTGTTTTTGAGCATTTAAAAACTTAATTGCTATGTGTTAACTGTTATTTTTTTGGTTGGTGACCCTTTACAATTATTGTGGAAATCAGGGCTTTGCCCTCAGATGAGAGTCAGGACGGTCCTACCGGTTCGTACCCTACGGACGGGAATGGAGATGGGAACGCGTGACTGCAGTTCCGTTAGGAGGATCTCACGGGGCGCGTGGAGATACTCAGGGTGTATAGCTTTTTCGTAGGATGATCAGATTAGGATGATGTATAGGGACTAGGTGTCCTTCTCTTTGGATTGGAGTATTTTTAGTTTGGAAAACTGTACTTATACTAATATTATCAGTTTGACATCATCTTTGAATGGGTTCCATGTACCATTTGATGTTGTGTAAATGTTTTGGATTTATAATTGGAGAAACTTTTCCGCTGCTTGTAAATTATAATGACTCAATTATTTATCCAAAGACATTTCTTTATTTATTCCTCTGTTTTAGTTTAATTACTTTCGAAAAAAAAAATATACCCTCGCTTTGAAAAACGGGGTGTTACATCAGACACCTGTCAAAGAATTGTATCTTACAAAAATACAACGTTACATATCATGATTAATTGAATTTTAAAAAACCATAGAAACAAGTAAATTCAACATCATCAGAGGCAGATCAATCATATTTTTAAAAATTACTCTTTTTTACTAGAGGCAAGGCATGTAGAGGATTTAAACATCATCCTTTGATAGACAATATCTTTAGATATTCCTTTATAAGATTGACTTCGTCCTCATCCAGGGATTTTGTGAAAATAGCAGCCACTGATGATTAGTGTTGACAAATTAATATCTAAAATACCCTTATGGACATTATATGTCATAAAGTGATGTTTCATCTCTATATGTTTTGCCCTAAAATGAACAATAGAGTTTTTGGTTAAACATATGACTGAAGTGATATCAAAGAAGATAGGAATATTACTCTCAATTTTTTTAAATCTTCTAGTTGATGCAATTCGCGGCTAAGATGTATTGTGCTTCTAATGTAGATAGAGAAATAGTGTTTTGTCTTTTGCTTGACCAAGAGATCAGATTGTCACCAAGGAATGTACCGTTTCCATTAGTGCTCTTCTTTTGTAGCTTATCTTTGGAAAAGTCAACATCACAAAAACCTACTAAAATGTACTCAGAAGATTGCTTATAACACATACAAAGGTTAATAGTTCCATTCAGATATCAAAAGATTCTCTTAACTGCTATTAAGTGGGATTCCTTACAGTTAGACTGTAATCTAGCACACATACATGTGCGCTTAATAGATTATCAGGTCTAGAGGCAGTTAAATAAAGAAGGAAACATATCATTCCTATGTATAACATTTGATCTACCTTTTAACATGACTAATCCTTGTAGATATTTGATGAATTTAAATTCCCAGAAAGAATTTCAATTCTCCTATCATTCTCATCTCAAATTCACTATGCGTTAACTTAGAAAAGTCTTGGCGGAGATTGTCGTTAGTAGAACATAAAATAATATCATCAACATATCTTTGGACAATGAAAAGGTAATTCTAAGATGATGTTCTAAAGAAAGTAGTGTCAACTTTACCTCTTTTAAAATTATTTTCTAAAAGGAAGTTGCTTAGTTTGTCACACTACGCTCTTGGACACGTATGCTTTTGTGTTCCTCTGATCTTATCCTATGGTCACTTCTTATGTTGACTTCCTTGAAGGTGCAAACACGAGAAGGAGGATTGAATTGTTTGTGTCTAAGTTGGATTATTTTTAATTATTTATTCAATAACTTGTTTTGGGTTTGGCGATTTTAACTAAAGTGACACAAGTGACTTAAGTAACGTAACGTAACATAATCTGGCTTAAGTAATCAGAGGTAATAGTAACGTAACGAGTGCAAAAATAAAGTGACACAAGCATATTTTTCCTAGTTCACCACCAACTTTGTAGTTACATCTAGTCCCTTCACATACAAAGGTTTAACCACTAATTCAAATCCTTGAATTACACACCACGTGGCCCTACAAGTCAATCTTCTCAAAACAAGCTGACAACTACAAACTTTTTGAGGAAAACAAACACTTTGACCCTACAAGTCAAGTCTTCTATACACAACCTAAAAACCTAATATTGTTGAAGGCAATCCTCGGCAACAATGCCAAAAACTTGATAGTGTTTCAGCAAATGTACTGAATCGTTGCAAGTAATAATAAAATGGTAGTACCGAGTGTTGAACTCAATGAATGTGTTTTACTATTGAGTTGTATATAATCACTAAAATTGAACGAAAAGTTTCCAAATTGATTGAATTAATATTTGAAATTAACAAAAATAATAAAATTGATCCTTTATTATAATAAAAATGTCAATGATGAGTTTCACTTCGAATCTAACTTTGGTGTCTAATTTAATCCTAGTCACTGAATTCCTTTATTGAATTATTACCGAATTCTCTTTATTATTCCTACCCTAATGTCTTAGTGACAGAGCCTTTAATTCCAAAGTAACCCCTAATTCCTTTGTGGATTTAAGATTAGAATTAAGCTTTACTGAATACGAATTCTCTTGTTAAACTATTACCTTTGCAACTAATTTAATTGGTTTCATGACCTGCATATATCCATAGACTACAATATCATGAATTTCTCATCTCAAGCATTCGTAAAGTTGACTACCGTTTAAAAGTATGAATCGTATAATGTTTTAAAGTTGATCAAGCAATAAAAAGCATTAAGCACATAGATGAGAAAAATAATTCAAAAAACTCATTCATATAACTAGAAATCAAATAAAAAAAAAAATAAGGGTTTCATCTTGTTACACTCATCCCTAAGAAATAAGGTTTAGTTACTCATGACAGAGATAAAAGAGATCACTTTTTCACTAACATCAACTAGTTATCATCAAAACATGAAGTAGATAATTATAACTAAAACCCCTTTTGCATTAACAATCTCGCTCTTTTGGACGATGACAAACAACTATACAGTTAATGAACAATTTTTCTTCAAAATATTTTTAAAAGAAGTTCCCCTTGAATGTAGTACTAAAAAATTGTTTAATTTAATAATCCTTTGATTTTCTAAAAGAAAAGTTATAAATCATTTGTGTGGGACTCCTTTGTAAGACCCTAAATTTTCTAAATTCTAATTTATGCGATTTTAGGAATTTTTGTGTTAAATTGCTTAGACATTTAGCCCAATTGAATTTTATTTTGGGAATTAAATATCAAAAATATATTTTATTAGTGTTAATAATATGTTTAATATTTATATATATTTTAATATATATTTTGAGACCCGATTAAGATTTTTTGTCGGAGAATAATTTAATTATGTTACGAAAAATTTAATACGGACAGTTTTTTTTAAATGTCACTTGTTGCTAAGAAACTCATCTGTCAATTGAGTTGCGGCGAGAGTATATATTTTTTTTGAAAAAGTAATTTGACAAGTGATGTGTGTAAGAGTATTTAGATATTAGTGGGATTGATTTAATTATAATATCTATATATATATATATAATATATATATATATATATATATATATATATATATATGGATATATATGTATAAAGGCAAGGATAGGAAAGAGAAAGCTGAATCATTTCCCCTCCCTGCCTTGCGTTTTTCCTCCTTTCTTTCTTCCTCTAGTTTATGAAATTAGTGTTGGTGGTTTCAAAACCATAAAACACAAACTCTCACTTTTCTTCGACTTCTAAGCTTTATTTCGCGAAGTGACATAAGAAAAAGTTGCTCCTTGCCATGCTACGGTGCTAGTGAGCTAACTTTTGAAGTGACGACGCGAGAAAAGTTTTTACCAGAATTAATCACGGTGTCGTAATCGTTTGTTAGAGCTACAACGGATGTAAGGGCTCCTTCCAAACTTTTAATTTACATTTAGGACATTATTTGTAATTTTGTGGAATAGAAATTTGATGTATTTGAGGTGTAGATTTGTGGAAATGAATTTAATGTGATTATGTGTAATTTAGTGTAATTTAAATTTGAGGTGTGGTTTGTGGTGATTCAAGTTTGGTGTGATTTGTATGTTAATAATTAATATTATGAATTTTTTAGATGTAATTTATGTGTGGTGGTTATATTTGATGAGTTTTTGTTACATAATGAGTTATTTTCAAATAAATGAGTTTGAACTGAAGTTGAAATTTTACAAAAAATTTAGAGTTGTTAAAGTTGTGAAAAAGTTCAAATTTTAACTAAGTTAAAGAGTTTGAGCAAAAAGATAGATTGAAATTAAAAAGGGTTAGAGTTTAAAATGTTACTCTTTTAATTTCTCTTGAACTGAGTTTTAAAAAGGAAAAAAAAAGTTTAGAGTATTTTATTAACTCAAAAATTTCGGTGCTTCTATAGTCGACTGTGTGTATTTGTTATTTGGACAATATTTGTTTTATTTAGTTTTAACTAAATAATATAGATTATTTGGTTTTAAAAGTTTGTTGTGTGAGAAATATTTAATTTTGGGAATTTTGTTGTGTTTGGATTAATTTTATTGTGAACAAATTGTTATAAATATTTATGTTTATGTAGTTAGCTCATTGAGTCTCGAAAAGGAATCAAGACTGTTGGCACCGAGTTAGCGGTGGGGAGAACTCTGATATATTAATGTTGTTGCGGTGATTTATGGTTGAAAATTTTGGAGATTGAATATGGGTGATTAATGTTTGAAAATTGTGGTGATTCGTGTTTGGTGAAATTAACGTGTTCATAATTAATATTATGAATTTTTTAGAAGAAATTTGTGTGTGGATTGGTGGAAAATGATTTTAATTCAATTTATGTGTGGATTGGTGGAAAATGATTTTAATTCAATTTATGTGTGGATTGAATTTGGAGATGTGTAATATGTGTGTTTGTGGGAATTGAAATTAGTTTGAATAAATATGTTTGAGTATGTTCTGTGTTGTATCTGAAAAATCCTTAGTGTTAAATGAGTATTAAATATGGGGAATCTTTTAATAGCTGCATTTACTTAATGATTGTGGTTAAAAGAGTCATAGTATGCTCGTGCATTTCATAGTACATGGTGACCACGATGGGGCCATGGTGATAGTGGTGACTGTGATGGGATTGTCGCGTCGTGCTGATCTGTGAGAGATTGCACTCCAGAATGTGTTGATCTGTGAGCGATTGCACTCTAGAAAATCGTGATGGTCTGTGTGCGACTGCACTCTTGTATGTCATGCTGGTCTATGAGCGAATGCATGCTAGTAAATCGTGTCGATCTGTGAAAGATTGCACCTTGGTAATTAGTGCTGATATGTGAGAGATTGCCCTCTAGAATATGCTAATCTGTGAGCGATTGCACTCCATAAAATCATGCTGGTCTATGAGCAACTGCACTCTTGTATGTCGTGTTGGTCTGTGAGCGACTACACTCTTGTATGTCGTGTTGGTTTGTGAGCGACTTCACGCTAGTAAATCTTGCTGATCTGTGAGAGATTGCACCTTGGTAATTAGTACTGGTCTGTGAAAGGTTGTACAATTATGATTTACGCCCTTCAAGGAGGGTTTTGGTTTGGAATTCCGAAATCATGCATTTTGGCATATACACAGTGCATTAGAGTGTTTGGCACACGAGTCATGTTTGTTATACTATGATGATTGTATATACATATTCGGTTGTTTTTGTGATTTGCCATAATTGCGTTAAGGTGTGAAGTTGGGTTGATTAAGTTTTAATGTAATTATGTGTTCATAATTGATGTTATGAATATTCGATGTGTGATTGAGGTGTGAATTTGTGGAGATTAATTTGGTGTTAATTATGTGTTCATAATTGATAATATTAATGTTTGAAGTGTTGATTGATTCAGAGCCATTTTAGAATTGAAAATCTGCATTTTCTCAGTTGTATTCGGCTATGACAGTGCAGTTTGTCAAAACTTCGTTTTTCAACATTGTTTATGCATGCTTGACATATGAAAACCCTTTCAAGGAGTATGCTAAGTTGAAAGGTTATTTTGTGCAATTGAAATTTAAATGCTACGTGATATTTGTTAATTTCGGTTGGTGACCCTTTACAATTATTGTGGAAATCTGGATTTTGCCCTCAGATGAGAACCAGGATCGTCCTATCGGTTAGTACTTTGGAGACGGGCATGTAGTTAGACATACCCGACCGAAGCTGTGTCAGGAGGATCTTGCGGGACACATGGAGATCACCCGGTGATGTGGGGAAAGTAGAGATTCTTGGGGCAGTGCTTTATGCAGGGGTCTGCCGAGAGTACCAGGTCTCATAGCCCCAGTGTATTTTCTATTTAAATACTTTGGATTATTATTTCAAAAACTATTTCCGCTGTTTGCAAATATTGTTGACTTTTTTTGTTGTGTTACGACTTAAATATTTTATCCAAAAGTATTTATTTCTTTATTTCTTTATTTCTTTGTTTTATGAATTTGTTATTTAAGAAGAAAAATAATACACTCGCGCTGTTAAATATCGGGGTGTTACACCTTTGAATATGATAAACATGATTCTCTAAAAGTTTCAAACTTATTAAGTTATTTTATTTTTGTTACACATGAAGGTAAAATCAACAGGGGAAGAGGAAAGACACAGAGATAAGCAAAAATATAAGACATACACATATTATCATAATTTTGACCACTCTTTTCTATTATATTCACAGATTTTGAGGATGATAAGTCTTGTCTTCTAATGAAGTCTATTGATTAACAATTCACAATTCCATAAGATGTAAAAGCTTTGGATCATTGTTCTTATTAGGATGTTAGGCCTAATGGACCAAGACATGGTTTTAGAGGATGTTAAGTCTTTCAAAACAAAGGTGAATTTCAAGCCACTGTCATATATGCCAATGCTATGCGAATGATCCTCCATGTGATGCAGTACAAATGACACTCAAATGCAGATACATGAATCAAATGAAGATGATGCAAAGCAAGCACACGCCGAAGCAATTAGACACAAGTACAAAATTAATTGTATTACTATATTTTCAAAAAAAAAATATCCCCTTTGCCATTATAAAAAATGGTGAAATCAAAATATATAGGAATTACAGCTAAAAATCACGCACAAAAACACCGAGACGAGGAAAAAAAGGTAAGGACCGTGACACATCATACATTTATATAACATGAGTAAATTTCAGGAAAAAAATAGAATAGGAAGAGATAGACAAAGAGAAAAAAGATAACATTTCATAGATATGAGGATATCCAACTTCTGGTGAACTTCTTGCGAAGCAATCCGAGTTTCAAGGTGTTCGAGGAGAATGTCGCTCACCATCGAGGCAACTATTGATGGTGAAATTTCCTTATTCTTGGGAGTGGAGGATTACTTCCTTTTCGTAGCAAAAGACGAACAAACATCCATCACAGAAAAGTTTGAGAGAAAATAAAGAGAAAAAAAAACTCATTCTTTTTGGGAGATGAAGGAAATAACGTTAATAGGGAAACTAAAAGCATATGAGATATAAATAGCCACACTAAAAACATATGAGATCCTAAGGTTTATTCTAAGGCTTTCTAAACCAGATATGTTTATTCAAATTACATATTAGGTTCAAATCACAAATTCCCAATACATAAAAAACTAAATCTCATTATTACATTTTCTTCAATAAGTGTCTTCTGTAACATCCCGCTTTTTCGAGACATTAACTAACGAAATTCTAAACGTAAAAATACAAATTCATTTTTATTTATTTATGATTATCTTAAATATACATTAACCTTAAAATCAATTAATAACATTTTTAGTTATATTTTCAAAAATAATGAATCAAAGTATTTACAATCACTAAAAGTAAATTTAATACGTTAAACAAAAGAAACTCCTAGAGCTAAAACTATTGATGTTTTACTACCCAAACACAAATCCTAGTTGGTCATAAACTTTGAACTTGTGGAAAACTCACCCAACAAGTCTAACACCGGCACAAAAGTATCTCAGAGCCTCCAACTGCATGCTATTGTACTTCCTCGCATTTCTCCTATTAGGTTGACCGTAACATTATTCGCTCAAGTAACACTATATGTGACGTCCTGTAAAATGTAAGTATCATCTCCAAATAACAAAAACATAGCAAATATGCATGCATATATAGTTGTTATAGCAAAAATGTAAATAAATCATATACTTCATTTAACAGTTAAAAATCACAACGCACCAAAGATACAAATCAACCAAAATGCACAACATATTTGTTAGATTATATGTCAATGCATGATTCTAGAATATCACCTCCCTCGCAAGGGCTTTGTTGGTCCTTCCAAGCAACACCACTAACTCAAAATCCTCGCAAGGATATGTGGGCTACAACCAAATATGGACGCACCACACAATTTTGAGCTCCAACCAAATATGGACGCACCACACAACTATGAATGCATGAAAGTAGATACTTTTGTTAGTAACAATATAGATCACTTAACCAAAGCGTCCAAAATCATTCAACCTTGTCCTAAACCAACCTAGTATAGACACAAAGTAATCACCTTGAATAACCACAATATGTCAAGCACAACCATTATAACAACGTATCATATAACATTCATTTTTCACAATTTGAACATGTCAAACACAACAATTATTAATATTAATTTTGTAGATAACACACAAACATAACCAATACATAACATCATAGTACGTTTATATCACATATAATTCAAGTAGGAAAGCGGATGGATTGATGCCCTTACCGATATGAGTGTCGTCATTAAAATTCTCACGCAGCGGTCTTTGTTCCAAATGTGTTACACCTTCACAAATTAATTTACTTCTCACTTAGTGTCAAAACTTTTTAAATTTATTTCATATAGATTGACATACAAAATCTATTACTAGTGTGACCGTTATTACAATAATAATGAGATAGTAGAGTTCCTAATAATATATGATATTAAGAACTTTTATTCCATTTCCTGTGTAACAATTGATCATGCTGTCTAACTCATTCACTAATTTATCTAAACTTATCTAAACATCATAACACAAATATAGTATCATTCCCTTTCTTGTGTAAAAATTGATCCTACTGTCTAACCCATTTACTACTTTATCTAAACATCATAACACAAATATAGTACCTATATTCCTGATAGTTGATTAAGATAAAAATAAAATAAAGATATAATTAGAGAGACATATTCATCAATCAATTTTAGTCTATTTTATTTTATTTTTTCAAAATATCAATAAGGGGTTTTGTTCCACTATCAATAAAAATGGTTACATAAAGTTAATATGATCATAAAGAATTCTTACTTGAGGATGAATCACTAACTCATTTAGTTCTTGAATTTCTTCCTTTTTCTTTCCTAAATCCTTTTTTTCTATATCGCAGAGCGTTTGTGAATGGAAGGCATCGGTTTTGTTTTTTTTCTTTCTATCTATCAGTGTAGAACGTGATATTTCAACCTAACCTCATTAAGACCCTAAATATTCACTCATCAGTTTAATGTAATTTTATTTTTAACGTTTACCGATTCATCCTTTATTATTATTATTATTATTATTATTATTATTATTATTATTATTATTATTATTATTATCATCATCAAAAATTAAAATAACACAATACAATAGTAACTATCACCAATAACTTCTAGAATAATTATCTCAACTCCTAATAAGGTAAAATATAAAAATAAAATAAAATGACTGGATGTTACATTCTACCTACCTTAAATAGTTTCGTCCTCAAAACTAACGCTAATGAAGAAAAATGTGGGTCTTACATTCTATCAACCTAAAAATAGTTTCGTCCTCGAAACTGACACTAAAGAGTTCCTAGATATAACACACTTATCTTATCTGTCGAGAAAATCTTATCTATCATGCTGCAATTATTTCAAAATTCATCAAGCCTAATATCCTCAACATTATTCTACCAATTTACAACTCTAAAATCACATTCACTAAGTCTGATATTACTCTAATCCTACAAAGAAAGCTTCAAGTCCTCTACAAACCGAAACCTACACCACACAAGATTTTGTTTATAATCATAATCTCAATACATGTTAGAGAGTCAAACATTTGTGACAACTTTTCACGAATATACCCAACATGTTATCATTCTCAAACCACTATAAAGTGTTCTTACTTTTAATGCTCAATCTTTTGGATCCAACACTCTAACTAAATTCAACTTGAATTATTCCCACGAGATTTTTTTTTTAATTCACCGTTGCTCTTATGGCTAAAAATATAATCCATATGATTTACTACTTAAATTTGCACTCGCTTATGGTTTAGTATCACTTACTCGTCAACTACAACTCATAAACACAAATAATCTCTTTAATTCAAAATTTTTATTCTTAACACACCATTTAAGATGATCGTCTCTAATGTACTCTTAAACCTTAACGTCTTTAATTCACCGCAACCTCGATCAAACAACACCATTTTTTCTATTCACCCCATAATAAACAATAATTAATATTACCTACATTGAGATCTTTGATCAAGCCTACGATTGATCGCCTCAAATCATTCTCATTCATTTAATGTATGGTATTGTCAAACATAAAAGTTGAAACTTATGTTATCATATCCTACAAGTATTCACAAGTTTCACAAATTTGAATTCTTGGTTATAAAATACATATCTATATTGTATAGAATACTCTTAAGCAATTAACAAGTTCATACTTACTCAATCAGGCAACTAGTAATAACTTTACATCAACCCAAAACTACTTAATAGTATCATAACCGTTTAGTCTCATGAATGTGACTATCATAAAATTCACAGCTAATGTTCTACACGTTGAATTGAACACGACTCAATCATTTATTTCATTCCCTCGATAATTTTCTTCTCTGAAGTTTTGGACCATTAACTAACATACAATCTTAATTGCAACCTCTATATCACAACCCCTACAAGGTCCACTAAGTTTCAACCATGCTTCCGTCGTGCCACTCTGATAAATCGATTAAGAACAAGATTTGTGTTCTTGTGCAATATGCACACAATGTTTAGGTGAAGAAATATTTCGATCAAGATTCGAGTGGTGCATAAACTCACACACCATCTCTTGAGGACTTCCGAGACACATGACCAACACTAACAAGACTAAAAACTATCCCACTAACCCACAGTCCAATCTAGATCGAACTGCTATGATACCACCTATAAGATCCCGCTTTTTCGAGACATTAGCTAACAAAATTTTAAACAAAAAAATACAAATTCGTTTTTATTTATTTATGATTATCTAAAATATCCATTTACCTTAAAATCAATTAATAACTTTTTTAGCTATATTTTCAAAAATAATGAATCAAAGTATTTACAATCACTAAAAGTAAATTTAATACGTTAAACAAAAGAAACTCTTAGAGCCAAAACTATTGATGTTTTACTATCCAAACATAAATCCTAGTTGGTCATAGACTTTTCTCTAGTCATGTGTTGTGAGCATCAATTGTGCAGGTACCACGATTGGTTTTTCATCTTTGTTGCTAAAAATGTGCAATATAAATTATTATTTCCTTAGGTTTGTTTGTTCGGAAAATTGTCTTGCCTTTCCAAGTCGTCAACATACGACAAGTTCTTTTTTCATTAGCTTTTTTCAAGAAATAGGAATAAATACTTTCAATTGTATTGAGTTTAGGATTTTCCTCTAATTCTTGAAAACCAATACCTCTCTTATTGTTTCAAGAAACTCATGGAAAGCTTTTCCATACGTAATAGAGTTACAAACATTTTCCTCTTAGGATTTTGAAATATTATCCTTTCAAGTCTTATTTTCCCTTTTTATGGTTTCAAAAATTTCCTCAAAGGCTTTTACTTATCTATTTAGATATGGACTGAGCTTTTTTATGATTGAGGAAACATTGTGATTTTTGTTTAAAAACTCATTTAACATGATTATAAGTTCATTATGAGAAAGGTTAGGCAATACCTCAATTTCTACATCAACAAACTCATTGTTAGAGTCATAGTGAACATCTTCCATGAGGGTTGTGTTTACTTGCTCTTCTTCTTCATCAGAGGATTACTTAGAGTCATCCTAGGTAGCCATCAGGCTTTTCATATTTCCTCTAAGAACTACCCTTTTCAAGCATAGGAAATTCTAATTGGAAGTGCCCTGGCTCTTTGCATTCATAGCAAAACATTTGTCTCTTCTCCAATTATTATTTTCTTTCTTTGTTGTCTCTTGGTCGCCTATATTTTATTCTTTTTGAAAATGATTTCTTCCTGTTATTCTACATGCACTGGAATTTCTTTGAGATGAAGGATAGTTCTTCATCAGTTGAGTCTTGACTCTGATCATTAAGCTCACCTTCTTCTAAGTATTCCTTAGCTTGCAGAGCCTTGGAATTTTCTTTATTTCCTTTGGACTTGAGAGCAAGAGACTTTGACATCTTCTTTGCTTCATCCTCGACTAGTTCAATCTCATAAGATATAAGTGTTGGGACCAACTTGGTTTTCTACTTATAGTTTTGATGTTAACAAAAGTACTTTGTGAGGACAATATAATGAACTAATGATTTCACTAACTATGCAGAAATTAGAACAACAAAATTGGGTAAAATGACAAGAGGATTCCACCAAAGAAAGTCGTCAGACGATACCACCACCATCGGAAGTGACCAGAGGATACCACCACTAGAAGAATTAAAAAGGTTCGAGGAAACGAAATCAAAACAACCAAATCCACATGAAGTCTGAAGCCACTATTCAAGTCCTCATCTAAAGCATATATTCCACTAACTCTAAAGACTGCAACATGTTCCAAAGTGTTGCCTCGGATATGTAGCAAACTCTGAAGCGGCAATAACTATGATAAAGAAACAAAGGTGAAGTTTTTGATGCCACTAACTCTGATTAATCAAGCAACATAGCATCTGACTCCAACAATCAAGTCAATGATTTGGATGGAGAAAAGTCAACAACTCTGATGGAAAATCAAAATTGGACTTAGTAGTATCCTTACTTTTGAAGATCCAAGAACAAGCCCAACTTTCATTCTATCTCAAATCAAACATTTGAATTAATTTGCAAATGTAATCTAAACAAATACGTACAATATCCTTCTAGAAGAACTGCTCAAGATCATATTCGAAAATAAAGAATTGGCTAAGGATCATATTATCAAAACATATCTTTCTAAATTATATTTGGAAGAAATTGTAACGCCCCAGATTTTGATCCAACGCATTACCTAAAAATATTTGTTTTCTTTTAAAAACAACAATAATTTTTTTTAGGAGTAGTTCATCATGTAATAAAGAAAAATTTCGTTTAGAAAATAATTTGATATCATTTTTGTAAAAGAACACAATGTGGTTTATTAATTATTATTATTATTATTATTATTATTATTATTATTATTATTATTATTATTATTATTATTATTATTACTACTACTACTACTACTACTATTATTACTATTGTTATTATTATTGTTATTATTATTATTATTATTATTATTATTTATTATTATTATTATTTGCAAGGATAATTTGCTAATTGTTAGAAAAATATTAACTTGCGCCTAAAAATAGAATGAATTCTCTTTAGGTGAAACAAAAAAACAAGGTTGACTGATTCAGATTTTTCCTAGCGCAAGGAACCTCACCTCCACATTTCCATATAAACATACAGATGAAAAGTAAATAAACTTTAAAATATACCACAAAGGTTTTATTAATACAAAATATTATTTTTAAGTAAACGTCTCATTTTTCCACACATGTGCACCAAGTAAACATCATCCATGCAACTCTTTGAGATCATTAGTACCTAAATGTTGGTGTAAGAGGTCAGTTCATCCCACGGCAAACATTAAACCAAATAATAAGTTAACAACGATACAATATGAATATAAAATATTTTCATAATAAAAGATTTAAAGAAATTGATTCTTTAATAATTCACAAAAGTCATAAAATGTATCTAAACAAATCAAGTAACAACTCACCTTAGAACAAATAATTAGATCAAAATAAAAATAACAACAAAATGTATGCAACTTATGTATGCTCATGCTCTTAAAAGTATATGATCCAGATATTACCAGCCATTAAGGCATCCACACAGAACTCACCTATACTAATGGGAAAAATTAAACCATCCACTAATGCGTCCACAAAGATGCATATGATATATCATGAAATGATAATGATGCTCAAAAAGTACATGTCATCATCCACTTAGGTAACCACAAAGAGAACAATGTTCAGCACATAATTCATCAGTCACATAGCCAACCACACAGATAACAATATTCAAAACACAAATCATCGGTCACTTAGGCAACCACAAAGATAACAATATTCAAAACATAAATCACCAACCACTTAGGCAACCACAAAGATAAAATATTCAAGATTAAATTTTATAACAAATGACATCAAATTTTTATTCTCATGGATGCTTAAAATCAAGAATCAATAATTTTGCTATCCCAAATATAGAACACATAAACACGTGAATAAATAAGTCTTAGAGTCATAACTTACATTTTATAAACCATAACATCGGATTAGATACATGTTATTGTTAGACATTAAAGGTCAAATAACGAAGAACACATACAAATATAAACTTTATTTCTTCTACTATAAAATTTCTCCTATCACTACAAGAAACTTGACATATAGTGACAGCAAAAAGACGTGGGTAAAGGTATAAAATCTGTAGGTATAGGGCAAAAACCTATACCGACGGCACTTTTATATATCATCTATAGTCAACAAATACCAACGGTGTTTTACCGTCGCTATAACCTATAGTAACGGAAGTTTGTCCGTTGGAAAAAACTAAGAGGTTTTACCTACGAAGTTTGTACGGTGGGTATAAATACTTGCATAACTTTAAAAAATTATACACCTATGGTTTTGTATCCGCTACTATACAGCTTAGTGAGATTTGAATTCCGTGGTTATAGATTTTGACAATAATTTTTTTTTTAGACAAATAATTTGTTATATAGTAATTTTATTGTGCAAAATTAATCAAATTACAATATAAAATGTAAATACACAATAATATATATATATATATATATATATATATATATGAATCAAAATAAAATGAAAGTTCAACATCATATATTCAAAATTAACATAAGTCTTACAAACATATATGAAATTGAAAATAGTTAAACCATTTTCAAATGAGAGAACTTTAGAGTATTTACTAATCATAAACAAGATTGTCTTACTAACATAACAAAGTCTTATATAATCATCTCAAAAAAATTAAGAAAATCACGTCCACCTAATTGCCAAAACTTTATCCTCATCAACAAAATAGCTTTTAATCTTCACCTACAAGCAATAAAAAGTAAAATAAAAATACTATTCGAATGTGAAAAATAAATAAAATAATAATTTTACTGAAAATTTATTAAAAGCAAAACTAAATACCTTTTTCATTATCTTCATTGTTGTTTGAACTAGGAGAATTCAAATTATTAGGAGCACTAGAAGCATCGGGAATCTATCACAAAAATAAAATATATTAAATATAAATAAGATAAATATTAGACCTACAAATCAACTTGCATGTTACATATGAAGATCAATAAAAAATTATATACCTGTCGCGCAGCTTGGATTATGTCATTCACATCTTCTCCAGAAAAACGATTTTGAATCAAGGTCATAATATTTGCCAATAAATTTTCCATATGATTAACTCTATCACGTAACTCTTCATTTTCAGACATAGAAACTTTTGATATTTTGGATTTAGGAAACTTGCCCATACATCGCACATGTCCCTTCTTAGAAGGTCCTTGTACTTGAGAAAATAAATCATACTTCCAAGACACAGAACCTTGTGTGTTTTGGAGTGATTGAGATGTTCCAACCTCATTACTATATCTGCTCAATTCTTCCTGAAATATAACTGAATTCTTAACAAAATTCAGAACTGGAGTAACATATTATAAAACATCAACAAGTCCTTACAATATTATAACAGATTACAAAATTCAGCACTTGAGTAGCAAATTATAAAACAGTAACATTGAGTCCTTCCAATATTATAACAACTAGTAGATGACAAAATTCAGAACTTGAGCAACATATTATAAAACATCAACAAGTCCTTACAACATATTACAAAATTCAACACTTGAGTATCAAAATTCAACATTGATCATTGGCATATACTTTAAAGTACCAAACTAATCACTTGAGTTATTATAAATCGTTACTATAAGTCACTCTACGAAATACTATCAATTGTCTTCCAAAACAAACAACACTATAAAAAATTAATTCATTATACTAAAATAAGTAAGTCACTATATAGAACAAATTAAAGCTCAAAACTTACAATCACTCTTGCAGCCTTTTCATTGACAATTGACCCATCTTTACGAGTACGAGTTTCAACATAAATCTCTTCACGTCTAGGTACCACTCCTTTGCTCTTTTTTATCTAAACCCAAACAAACAAGTTAAATGTATTTTATTTTTTAATTACAATTCACCCCAAGAAAAGTACAAATCGAAACAAACCTTTTCAACAATAAATTTTGGGAGACTTTTTGTACCCATACAATGAACATCTTCAAACTTAGCACGATTTTGTCTATTAATTTGACTTACTTTATGTATTTCATACAAGAAATATTATTCAACATAATGAATCAGTTAATAATTATTTGAGACATAATAGCATTTATGACTTACTTGTCCTTCATTAGAAAACCAACGATGAACCAAATCACGATATTGATTTGGGTCAACCCTATCATCAGGTATTGCAGTTGCAACTTCATCTTCTGTCTTACTTGGATCATATGCCTTTGACTTTAAATCACTTTTCCATTGCCTCCACTTCTCATTCAACTCAAATTTTATCATTTCTCTTGTTGAGTCATTTATTGGAGGAACAAACTCAAATTTTCTCTACATAACGAGAGATATTAAAAATTAAAAATAAAAAAGAAGTTATATTACAACTTTTGACGTTTAAATAATTTTAACATTTCTTCTTTGTAACTCTATTAATACCTCTATTAACTCAATGTACAATAATAATACCTCTATCAATTTCAACATTTCTTCTTTGAAACTCGTTGGCATATCTTTCCATGAATTGTAGCTGATTGGAGCATATTGATGTCTTCTAACCACACTACCTATGAAACGAGTTAGAGTTGTTGCTTCATTCCCAATGGGCCGACCGTGGTTGTCCAAACGAACAATTATGACATCACCATCTTCCATCTCCCATACATCTAGCATTCTTGTTGGACCTCTAACCCGTTTAGGTTCTACATCTACAAGTAAAACAAAAGTCATAAAAGCATAAATCACTATGTTTACATAAATAAAGTATAACAAATGAAATGATATAAAATTTATACTTTTTTCAATTGGTTCTTCTTCAGCTTCTATGTCAGAAGGAATAGAGTGAGATTCTATAGACTCATGTATGACATCTTCTGCAACATTACTTTCTTGCATGTTGGTTGAATTTGTATGAGTAGGAACATTTTGTATTCCTTCCTTATCATTTGTCTGATTCCTAATGTTTAACTTTTTTCCTTATCATTTTGTATTCCTTCCTTATCATTTGCATGTTTAACTTTTTGTCTAGATTCACTCATTTTTTAGTTTTTCTTTAGTTGGAATTGAATCCGGATGGTTATTTGTCGATTTTTTTCTTTTCCTTTAGATATAGTCGTATATAGTAGATAGCAGGGTCCATGACAGAGCACAATAAATTGTAGTAAACAGAGGTTTATTATAGTATATGATATGAGCATTTCAGATAGTATTTTTATCTTCAGCTTAATTAATATATATATATATATATATATATATTTATATATGTTTGTTTGGAGGGAAAAAGAAAGGAAATTAGAAGGAAAGAAAAGGAAAAGAAAAGGGTATAAAAAGGAGAGAAGGAAAAAGGAAGAAAGGAAAAAGAAAGGAAAGAAAGAGAAAGGAAAGAAAAACTAGATTTTTCCATCTTCCTCTCCGTTAACGCGCGACCAAAATTCCTCCCTCCTCCATTTTCGTTTTCTTGGCTTCCTTTCTTCAAGAATAGAAACCCAAGGTTTGTTGAGTGTGAAAGAGAAGATTTCTTAACTTCACTCTTCTTCATTGATTCGAAAACGAAGAATCGCGAAGGGATAGAAGAGAAAGTTGCTCACTACCACGCTACGGTGCTAGGGGACCAACTTGGAGGCGACGTTACGAGCGAAGATTTTTACCAGATTTACTCGCGGTGCCGGAAACGCACGTGAAAGCTATCGTTAAGGTAAGGGCTCCTTCCAAACTTTTAGTTTGCATTTAGGGACTTATCTGTGGTTGTGTGGAAAGAATTTTGTTAGGGTTTGAGTATTGATTTGGGGGAAAATGAATCTAAGGCTTTAGGGGTAAAATCTTAGAGTTAGGTTTTGGTTATATTGATGAATGTTTCGTGGAAAATGAATTTAAACTCATTTATGTATGATTTTGAGTAAATGAAACTTGTTGTGTTTGAGTGGTGGATTGTGTTGATTTGTGTTCGTCGTATTTGACGTGTTCTTAATTAATACTGATGAAATTCGTTGTGTGTATGGTTGGATTCTGTGGAGAAATGAATTGATGTGTTTTGGTGTGAGTTGTGGATTGGATCTGATAATAGGTTTGACTTTATTTTGTGTGAAATTTGAAAACCATTAGAGTTAAACGAGTATTAAGAATGGGAAATCTCTTAATGTCTACGTTTACTTAATGTGTGCGTGAAAACCATTAGAGTTAAACGAGTACTAAAAATGGGGAATCTTTTAATATCTCTGTTTACTTAATGTGTGTTTGAGGAAAATCGTTAAAGTTAAATGAGTATTAAGAATGGGGAATCTCTTAATGTCTTGTTTACTTAATGTTGTTTTGGAAAATTGTTTAAGTTAAATGAGTATTAAGAATGGGGAATCTCTTAATGTCTTGCTTACTTAATGTTGTTTTGGAAAATCGTTTAAGTTAAAAGACTATTAAGAATGGGGAATCTCTTAAAATTTTTGTTTGCTTAACATTTGTTGTGAAAATCGTTTAAGTTAAATGAGTATTAAAAATGGGGAATCTTTTAAAATCAGTATTTGCTTAACGATTGTTGTGGATGGAGTCAGTATATGCTCATGCATTTTCATGCTTTTTGTAAATCGTGCAGACCCGTGATATGTGGCACCTTGATAAATAGTACTTTGGCCTGTGATAGGCGGTACATTTATGATTTACGTTTTTGAAAACCGTGCAGAACCGTGATAGGTGGCACCTCGATAAACGATACGGGTCCGTGATAGGAAGTACGTTTATGGTTTTCGTCTTTTTGTAAATTGTGCAGACCCGTGATAGGTGGCACCTTGGTAAATAGTACTTTGGCCTGTGATAGGCGGTACAATTACAATTTACGTTATTTTAGTAAACCGTGCAGACCCGTGATAGGTGGCACCTCGGTAAACGATACGGGCCCGTGATAGGCACTACGTTTATGGTTTTCGTTTTTTTGTAAATTGTGCAGACCCGTGATAGGTGGCACCTCGATAAACGATACGGGCCCGTGATAGGCAGTACGTTTATGGTTTTCGCTTCTTTGTAAATTGTGCAGACCCGTGATAGGTGGCACCTCGATAAACGATACGGGCCCGTGATAGGCAATACG
>NC_021161.2:31275093-31275773 GCF_000331145.2 Cicer arietinum
ATTGAATTTAAGTCAGGGGCTGAGATATGATGTCAATTGATTGCCCAATCGATTGCCCAATCGATTGAATTTAAGTCAGGGGCTGAGATATGCTATCAATTGATTGCCCAATCGATTGCCCAATCGATTGCCCAACCGATTGCCCAATCGATTGAATTAAGCCCAGAATTCAAATTTCACTAAAAACCTTCAGGAAATCGATTGCCCAATCGATTGGCTTAGTAGAAATTCTTATTTTAAGTTAGATAACAGATTGCTCATTGATTTATCAATGTCTTGGTTAGTTATGTATTACTTGATGGATTGGGAACCTTATTTTGATTTCATTTTTAATTGGCAAGCATTATCTGAACTTTTAGCATATGGAAAATCCTTTTAAGGTGCATGCTTAGTTGAAAGGTTATTTTGTGCATTTAAAATTTAAATGTTATGTGTTATCTGTTAATTTCGGTTGGTGACCCTTTACAACTATTGTGGAAATCTGGGCTTTGCCATCAGATTAGAGCCAGGACGATCTTACCGGTTCGTACCCTACGGATGGGAATGCTTGACTGGAGCTACGTTAGGAGGATCTCACGGGGCGCGTGGAGATCACTCAGGGTGTATAGTTTTTGGGTAGGATAATCAGATTAGGTTGATGTATAGGGACTAGACGTCCTTCTTTTTGGGTTGGAGTATTT
>NC_021161.2:31275884-31276389 GCF_000331145.2 Cicer arietinum
TTTGGATTTATATTTGGAGAAACTTTTCCGCTGCTTGTAAATTATAATGACTCAATTATTTATCCAAAGGCATTTCCTTATTTATTTCTCTGTTTTAGTTTAATTTCTTTTGAAAAAAAAAAAGACACTCTCGCTTCAAAAAAACAGGGTGTTACATTGTGGTATCAGAGCTTTGGTTTGGTTTTCTTTGGGGGCTGTGGAACCTTGGTTATAGATTGTAGGTCAACCTATAAGTTAGGAGTTATTATCTGATCATGCGTCGGTTTAGGGAGTTGAGTTGTCAGGTCCGCTATAATTATTACGTGTTAACATGGTCGGAAGCTAGTTTTGGAATTATTTGAAGTAGTGGTAAGACTCTACTTGATGATGGTTTTATAGGAAAAACCATGCCGCCAAGAAGGAATGACGCTCCGAGAGCCAATGCTAATAGGGATGATCAAATGGCGGAGGCTATGAATAACATGGCTGCTTCTGTTGCTGCACAGACTGCTGCCAAGACTCAACG
>NC_021161.2:31276480-31276901 GCF_000331145.2 Cicer arietinum
AGAAGGCGGATCAATGGATCCATGAAGTGGAGAAGATCTTCGAAATGATTAACTGTCAGGCGGGAGTGAATGTCAACTATGCCACTTATATGCTACTAGGGGATGCGGAGTACTGGTGGAGGAGTGCAAGATTGTTGATGAGATCAGCTCACGAGGAGGTGAACTGGGAATCATTCAAAAGGAAGTTTTTAGACAAATACTTCCCGATGAGTACCAGGACTAAACTGGGTGATGATTTCCTGAAACTGCATCAGGGGAACATGACCGTGGGTGAATATGCCGCTAAGTTTGAATCGCTATCGAGACACTTCAGGTTCTTCCGTGAAGAGATTGATGAACCATTCATGTGTCATCGTTTCCAAGACGGACTAAAGTACGAGATTCAAGACTCGGTCTTGCCCTTGGGAATTCAACGTTTCCA
>NC_021161.2:31282263-31311167 GCF_000331145.2 Cicer arietinum
GTTTTTTTGTAAATTGTGCAGACCCGTGATAGGTGGCACCTTGGTAAATAGTACTTTGGCCTGTGATAGGCGATACATTTACAATTTACATTATTTTAGTAAACCGTGCAGACCCGTGATAGGTGGCACCTCGGTAAACGATGCGGGCCCGTGATAGGCAGTACGTTTATGGTTTACGATTTTTAGTACATCGTGCAGACCCGTGATAGGTGGCACCTCGGTAATTGGTACTTTGGCCTGCGATAGGCGGTACAATTATGATTTACGGCCCTTCGAGGAGGGTTTTGGTTTGGAATTCCGAGTCCATGCATTTTGGCATATACGCATTGGATTAGGGTGCTTGGCACGCGAGTCGTGTGTAATTCAAGTTTATGATTGAGTGTTCTGAATTTGAATTGTCGTGGTAATTGTGTTGAAATTGCTAAGTGTTATGTATTGATTATCGTGTGTGAGTGCGATGGATTGTAAAACTATTTCGAAAACCCATTTGTCGTGGTGATTGTGTGGGAGTTATATGTGAGTGTGATTGAATTAGTTTAAGTATTCTTGGAAGGATAAGCAGGGAAATCGATTTCCCAATCGATTTGGGAAGTTACAGGGGCTAAACTTTTATGAAATCCTGTTTTGGAATTTGGTGATAACATGTTGGATTGCAATACCATTTTGAAACCCATGATGTTGTATTAATTGTGTTATAAATGTTAAGTGTTATGTTTTGGAATTTGATGATAACATGTTTGCTTACAATACTATTTCGAAACCACATAATGTTGTAGCGATTGCGTTATCAGTGCTAAGTGTTAGGATTTGAGATTATGTATGAATGTGATTGAGTTAGTTATAAATTTTTGGAAAAATGATGAATGAAATCGATTTCCCAATCGATTTGGCCATTCAGGAATTCAGCAAAACTGACGGAAATTGATTTGGAAATCGATTGGCATTAAGTCAGGGGCTGAGATATGCTGTCAATTGATTGCCCAATCGATTGCCCAATCGATTGAATTTAAGTCAGGGGCTGAGATATGATGTCAATTGATTGCCCAACCGATTGCCCAATCGATTGAATTAAGCCCAGAATTCGAATTTCACTAAAAACCTTCAGGAAATCGATTGCCGAATCGATTGGCTTAGTAGAAATTCTGATTTTGAGTTAGATAACAGATTGCTCATTGATTTATCAATGTCTTGGTTAGTTATGTATTACTTGATGGATTGGGAACCTTATTTTGATTTCATTTTTAATTGGCAAGCATTATGTGAACTTTTAGCATATGGAAAATCCTTTTAAGGTGCATGCTTAGTTGAAAGGTTATTTTGTGCATTTAAAATTTAAATGTTATGTGTTATCTGTTAATTTCGGTTGGTGACCCTTTACAACTATTGTGGAAATCTGGGCTTTGCCCTCAGATGAGAGCCAGGACGATCTTACCGGTTCGTACCCTACGGATGGGAATGCTTGACTGGAGCTACGTTAGGAGGATCTCACGGGGCGCGTGGAGATCACTCAGGGTGTATATTGTTTGGGTAGGATGATCAGATTAGGTTGATGTATAGGAACTAGACGTCCTTCTTTTTGGGTTGGAGTATTTTAATTTGGAAAACTGTACTTATACTAATATTGTCAGTTTGACATCTTATTTGAATGAGTTCCATGTACCATTTGTTGTTGTGTAAATGTTTTGGATTTATATTTGGAGAAACTTTTCTGCTGCTTGTAAATTATAATGACTCAATTATTTATCCAAAGGCATTTCCTTATTTATTTCTCTGTTTTAGTTTAATTTCTTTTGAAAAAAATAAGAGTTGTTGCTTCATTCCCAAAAACGGGGTGTTACATTGTCCAAACGAACAATTATGACACACCATCTTCCATCTCCCATACATCTAGCATTCTTGTATGACCTCTAACCCGTTTAGGTTCTACATCTACAAGTAAAACAAAAGTCATAAAAGCATAAATCACTATGCTTACATAAATAAAGTATAAGAAATGAAATGATATAAAATTTATACTTTTTTCAATTGGTTCTTCTTCAGCTTCTATGTTAGAAGGAATAGAGCGAGATTCTATAGACTCATGTATGACATCTTCTGCAACATTACTTTCTTGCATGCTGGTTGAGTTTGTATGAGTAGGAACATTTTGTATTCCTTCCTTATCATTTGTCCGATTCCTAATGTTTAACTTTTTTCTTCGTGCCATTGCTGCTCCAAATAAAAAAAAAATATATTTTTGAAATAATCTCAAGTAAGTATTATAACACATTAACAAAAAATTGGACAAACATAAATGAACATGGCATAAAATTCACGTCTAAAACCTTAACTCAAGGTGCACACCTAAAACATATTCTCCCATTCATCTTCCTCTTCATTTTCATTATCACCAAGATTATCAACATCCACAACAACTTCAAAGAAACCATTATCATCCTCAACTTCAACTCTAACTAAATCAATAACATTACGAGTATCTTCACTTGTATCATGCATTATTTGCTCAGGAATTTCTTCAACTTTGTTAGATTCTTCATCCCCCATATCATAGATATCCCTAACCTTTGCATTCAGAACAACAGGCCAGTCCTTGTTTCTCTCATCATATACATAAAACACCATTTTAGCTTGTGATGCAAAAACAAATGGGTCATCACAAATATTTTTTCCAGTATGTTTTAAAAATTTGAAATTCACAAGTGTCAGTCCAAACTTATCTTTCTTGACACCTCTCTTAATATCAACCCAATTACATTTGAATAGAACAACCTTGTACTTGCCAAAATAATCTAACTGAATTATATTAGTTAATTTTCCAAAGTAATCAATTTTATCTTTTGAAGTCTTAGTCTTTACAACTACTCCACTATTTTGTGTTTTCAGATGTCTCTCTCTCTTCTTTGTGTGAAACCTGAAACCATTAATTGCATTACCAGTGTATCTTCTCACTACCTCAGACAGCCCACGAGCTAACCATCTAAGTTCATGAGTTACTTGTGGACTCATTTGTTCATCCAAACGATGAATCTAAAATATTACATGAAAATAAGTAAGTTGAAAATCATTAAACATTAAAATAATACAACTCTTATATGCTCACCCTTTGTTGAAACCACTCAATAAATTTTTGACCATGTTGTTTATCATTTTCAAGCTGTGACAATCGTCGCGGCCGAGACTGTCTTTTAAGAACTGTAATATGTTCTCTAAAAATTGTTCTACAAAATATAAATTAGTATAAAAATTAAATATGATTTGGTGTCTTACTCTATAAATGGAGCAACCGCGTCACAATTAGAAAGCACATATCTATGTGCATGTGCTAACTCTTTTTTGCCAAGTTTAGTTCTACTCACTCTCTTTCGCTTCCCTATTTGTAATTTGTGTGGTCTTTTACCCCCCAATGGTCTTCCAATAGGATGTAAGAATGTCACATTATCTGATAATGTAGAATCAATTTCATCATCATTCCTTCTAGGTCTATTAAACCTTGTTTCAACCCCAGATAGATATTGCGAACAAAACGTCAAACATTCATTGGCCAAATAACCTTCTGCAATTGATCCTTATGGATATGCTTTATTACGTACAAAGGATTTAAGAGTCAAAAGAAACCTGAAATTTAATTTATTTTAGATATCTATGCCTTTTTCATTAAGCAGATTGTTAATAATAAAAGATGCATACCTCTCAATAGGATACATCCATCTATATTGTACTAGTCCAGCAACCTTGGCTTCATATGCCAAATGGATTACCAAATGCACCATGATAGTAAAAAATGAAGGAGGGAAAATTGTTTCCAATTGACAAAGTGTCACTGCAATTTGAGACTCCAATTGTTCTAGAAATTCCACACTAAATATCTTAGAACAAATTTGCTTGAAGAAATTGCAAAAATCAATCAAAACTGAAGTGACTTTATCTGGAAATGTACCCTTTAATGCAATTGGAATAAGCTCTTGCATCAAAACATGACAATCATAACTTTTTAAGCCAAATATTTTGTGTTGCTTGATATGCACACAACGTGGGATGCTTGATGAGCATTCATCTGGAGTTTTTACATTCTTAAGGATGCCCAAAAAAACATCCTTTTCTTTGTTAGTCATTTGATAGCATGCTCTTGGCAAAAACATTATACTACTTTTAGGGCTCGGTTGTAGGTGAAGCATATTTCTTATGCCCATATCTATAAGGTCAGCTCGCGCCTTATAATTATCTTTGGACTTTCCTTCTTGGTTTAACAATGCACCTATGATGTTATCACATACATTTTTTTCAATGTGCATCACATCAAGATTGTGACGCAATACATTATATTGCCAATAAGGCAATGTGAAGAAAATACTCTTCTTTTTCCAAGGTTGTGCCCCATTCACTAGACCTTTTTCTCTAGATTCATCCATTTGCCTTAAAATATCACTTCTATCAATTCTTCTAGGAGGATTCCTTAACTCCCGTGTTCCATCAAAATCTCTACTATTTAACCTCCAATTATGGTTGGGAGCTAACCAACGACGATGACACATGTAACAATTTTTTTTAACATGATGTAACCATCGTGAGGTTGTTTCAATACCACAACAAGGACATGCATACTGACCTTTAGTACTCCATCCAGACAGGTTAACATATGCTGAAAAGTCATTAATAGTCCACATTATAACAGCATGAAGTTGAAATGTCTCTTTCTTATAGGCATCAAATGTTTCAATTCCATTTTCCCATAAGTCTTGCAACTCTCTTACTAATGGTTGTACGTAAACATCAATGTTATTTCTGGGACCTTTAGGACCAGGAATTAGTAATGATAACATGAAGAATGATTGTTTCATGCACATCCAAGGAGGAAGATTATATGGAATTACCATAACAGGCCAAGTGCTATGAGTAATACTCATAGTCTTGAAAGGATTGAAACCATCAGAAGCCACTCCTAATCGAACATTACGAGGATCTGAAGAAAATATTGGATATCGAGCATCAAACTCTTTTCGAGCAAGGGAGTCAGCAGGATGCCTAAGAAGACCATCATTCAATCGACCCTCATGGTGCCATCTCATCGACTCAGCAACTTTGGAGGACATGAACAACCTCTGCATTCTTGGCTTCAATGGGAACCATCGAAGAATTTTTGCTGGTAAATTCTTTCGCTTTTGAGAGGTCTCCATCCCATTAGTTTGTACATCTTCATCTTTTGTTTTCCACCTTGACGTACCACACTTTGAACATACTTGATCATTTATATATCTATCCCAATAGAGTATGCAATCATTGGGACAAGCATGAATCTTCTCATACCCCAATCCTAACCCTAAAATTATCTTCTTAGTTTCATAGTATGACTTTGGCAAACTATTTTCTTCTAGTAAAACAACTCTGAGTAAATCTAACAACATAGAAAATGATTTGTCACTCCATACATGAAGACACTTTAAATGATACAAATGTATGATAAATAATAGCTTGCTATACTTCCTACAGTTTGGATAGAGTATTTGTTCATTCTCCCTCACAAATTGGTAAAACTTAGATATTTCTCCGACATCTGGATTCCTCCCACCTTCACCATAAAGTGGCTCTTTTGTAGAATCAATTACAAATATCATTAATTAATCCATCCATGTCATGCTCCATTTCTACACGTTCAGTTGTGGTGCTTGAAGTTGTAGGCTTCTCACCATGAAATACCCATCGCCTATAACCTCTAAGAAATCCACGTCGTGGATTATTTAACTATTCGTAAACAATTCTACGGGAATGTGACTGACAATTGGCACAATTTGTACAAGGGCACATTATTTTTCCATTGATTTCTGAATTTTGAAAAGCAAATTCAAGAAATTCATTAACCCCTTGAATATATTCTACACTTTGTTTTGATTCATCACCCATCCACTCTCTATGCGCCATTTGACCAAATGTTGAACAAAAACTAAAAGAAACGAAACAAACAAGAAAGGAAAATCAAAATAAAACAAACTAGAGCAAACATCAAAGCAAAGGGAATATATATGAGCCTAAATTTGTGTGCCTTAATTTGAATAAAAAATATTCAAACTTAATTAGAATAAATTCGCCATGAAGCAAAATAATATATATATATATATATAGTTGACTAGAAGATATAATGCATAAAGAGGAGTTAAAAGAAAGATTAATTTTAAAAAGCAAGCACAAAGATGCATGTTTTTCTTTTATAAAGAAAGAAAAGATAGCAATAAAATAGAATAACCTATAATGAAAAATTGTAGAAAGTATAATGGAATATTGCAAAAAAAAACCAAAATTGCAGGAAAAATCTAAAGACAGACTTACTAAATGGTACCTTGATTTGTAGACCAAAACCTCTAAATGTATGTCTTCAAAATAGAGCTTATGTGAAACTGGCTGCACTGTGATATCTCTAAGAGTCCCTGCACTGTATAGCATTTAAAGAGTTGATAAGAAAAGGAATAAGAATAATCAAAACATATAATTTAGCAGGAATAAATTTTATATGAATCTTGAATACAACTTATATTACCATACCCCTCATATTGCTAATTACTTACACCCAGAAAAAAAAATAAAGCAATATAATTAAAACAAAGTAATTCAAAAGGAACTATAACAACAATACTACTCCTGAAGAATTCAGACATTCTGCTAAGCTAAACAAATGCACCATAGCAGCTCATAGAAAAAAAAATTACAGCAAGCATTGGCTTGCTTCAATACGGCACTTCTATCTCCATTCCAAAATCCTTTAACAATGCAGTAAAAAAAAGGCTAATAATAAACAATTGGGATATTGTCCATTAAATAAAATTTTATTATTGTAATGTCATAAAAAATAATGAATAATTGCATCTGGAAATTTTTTGGGTCGAGACTGATTTAATCGTATACCAATCAACACCAGCTAAGATATACAACCCCTAACAAATGAAACCTAGTTTGATTCGTGTACTTTACAAATAGGGATTTAAAATCAACATGAGTCATTTTAGACATGATAAAATGATATATCATTTATCTAATTATTGCAATATTATCATTTATATTGAAGAAAAATTGGGGCTTTTTAAGCAAAAACACAAAACTTCAGAAAAATTGCAAAGAAAATTGGGGATTTTTAAGAAAAATTGCAGAAACCTGCATACCTTGATTCAAGAGATAACTGGAGGTTGGTATCGTGTTGATAAGATTTCTGGGCGGCAGCAGGGAGTGAAGATTGTAGCGGTGGCGACCGGTGAGATTTCTCGTTGAAGGAAGCTTGTTAGATTAAGATTGATGCGGCGGTGGCAGTGGCGGCAAGGTTGCTCGTTGAAGATTGTAGCGACAACGACAACGAGTAGCGGAGGTGGCGAGGTTGCTCGTTAAAGGAAGGTTGCTCGTTGAAGGTTGCAGCGGCGGCGGCGATGAGGTTGCGAATGGAGGTGTTGGGTGGAGAGGAGGGTATTCGAAGCAACTCGTACGTTTAGGGGTTTTGCAGGAGAGGAGGGTAAGTTGAAGCAGTGTAGCTTGTAAAAGAGGATTTAGGTATTTGGCAGCGGGAACTCAGAGTTTTGAGGCGGGACTGAATTTTTTATTTATTTTGGGGTATACCAACTATTTAACTTTGTCACTAAATACCTGTCTCTAAATAACTCTTTATACCTAGGACTTCTTGTTTAGTGGTTGTTGGTATATTATATCTATACCTATGGCATTTATATGTGTTACTAAAAACAACCGTTGGTATATGGCAAATTTCTTGTAGTGTATTATTAGTCATTTAGACATATAAATCAAAGCTTACTGCTAAACACATCACAATAATCAACTTAATCATGTTATCACAATTAAAAATTAAAACTTTTCATCAATTCCCTCAAGACTCCTATAGTATTCATAAAACTCAAAATTTTGAAATGAAATAGCACAAAATTCAAAACTTTAAATTAAAAACATCCTAACAAACATATTACTCATGAGACCATAATAAAAATCATAACTTTATCATTAAGTACACATAAACAACACAAAAAATCGCAACTTTACATCAAATTTATGACAACAACCATATTACTCATGTTATAATAATAAAAATCAAAATTTTATATTTAAGTTTATCAAGGCAAACATATTGCTCAAAAAAAATCAAAAACATTATAGTAAATTCTTTAAGACAAACATAAAATCAACATTTTTCTTTTAAGACATCATATCAATATCTTACAAACTATTAATTGAATATCTAGCCTAACCTTGCACGGGGAAAAACACTTATCTTAGGCGCTTTCTTTCTTAACACCTCTAAATTTCCACGAGAAATAGCTCACGAGGCAAGGAAGAATTCAACACGGATAGATATTGGGATTAATAACATAGAAAATTATTTTGGGAGTGTATGAACGATGAATAGGTTGGACAGCAAGAGGGCCTAATGAAAATGTATGAACAAAGGGAGGAGCCGTGACATTGATAAAATAAGGGGGATTTCAATAGCTATTTACGTTGCAATATTACCATTGATTTCTTACCTAAAATTGAAGTGCACTTAATTCAAAAATTATGATGTCAATGGTTACTATTTCTTTAATTGTATTAGGTTGTTACAAAGCCAATTGAAATCATGTGTATGAGTTAATAAGGATTAATTAGTAGAGTTATCATTTATTGCAGGGTGTCACGCCATCTCTTTAATTAAATAACTAAATTAAAGGGTGTCACACCACCCTTTTAATTTTTTTCTAATAGTTATGAAACCAAAAATTGCATAGAGTTCTTTTTTGTAGAATATTAAAACAAAATCAAAATTATGGTTTAAAAGAGAGAAATGCATGAGATATAACAAAGGAGAATAGTCTTTTTGTTGTCCTCTCTTAATTTCACAAAAAAGATAAAACTCATAATTAAGGATGAGAGAAAAGTGGGTGCACGGTGTCAAGAATGAGGGAATATACATTATCTCCTCTCTTAATTGGTTGAGACAAGGGCATAAAGTCTATATTATGCCAAGACAACACAATGAAATATCATAAAATCTAGTCATGTAGGAGAGTAAAAGGAATGAGTCAAGTCACTATTTTTTTTTATACTAAAGATAGATGGACCAAAAATATTTTCAAAACACTTATACATGAAGGCTAGGTTTCACTAACTCTACTATATCCGAAAATGAATACTTATTTGGTCGAAAATAGAACTAATAAACAAAATAACTTCTATAAACTCTAATTTAATTAAATAATTCAATTAATATTTTTATCAACTAAAATAAATCAAGCAAGACAAGAATATCACTATAGGTCACACATAACTAAATAAAACAAATATATCTAACACATCAATTTCATGATTATCGAAACTAATCAAATAAACAAAATACAAAATAGTACATTTAGGAAATAAATCATGTTAAATAAAAACAAGTAAAGGTTATAATTATACTAGAGGATGATCCAATCAGAGGATGTCATTATATTTCTTTAATCATAGGATAAGTTTGATTTTGATGACTAGAAGTTGTTGAGATGTTGACATCTTTAATGGTTTGGCCTCAAAGGATTAACTTGTAGATTATTGACTTTAAGAAAAAGAGAATTGACTTTAGAGATTGTTAACTTGACGATGAATTGAGTTTCCAAATTTTTAAGCGCAAATGTATCAGAGTTAGCTTGCATTAACCAGATTCAACAAAGACGTGTCGATAAAAATCAAATGAATAGTGAAGATAGCCAAACACAAGAAGGGGGTTGAATTGAGTTAGTCTAAATTTAATTGTTTTCTGAATTCTTAAACTAAGTTTGGTTACCAGAGGCAGCATTTTGGAACGTGTTGCAATTACAAGAGCTATTGGAACATGAGCTTTAGAGGTAGACTTGAGTTGTAGACTTCAGAGGCATGCTAAAGTTACTATTAAGCAGAGGCGTGCTAAAGTTATTGTTCATCAAAGGTATGCTAAAGTTATTGTTGATCAAAGGCATGATAAGGTTATTGTTCATCAGAGGCATGCTATAGTTACTAGAAATACACTGATTTACTAGAAGCATGTTGAGCTGCTAGAAGCATGTTGAACTACAAGACACACGTTGAACTATCATAGGCAGATGCGCGTCTTTTTCCAAAACGTGCATTTTTTTCATTTTGAGGATTTCGTTGACTGATTTGACTTTGTTTCCTCTTACCTTTTTACTTCATCTGGTCACTTCCTTTGGTGACTTCCTCTAGTCACTTCCTCTGATATCATCCTTTGATATCTTCCTCTGATATCATCCTCTAATATATTTCTTTCTTCTTCCTTGCTTCGAATATATTCTTTTGATTTTCTGTTCTAATTCCTGTACACTTCATGAAGCCAATAATACAATAGATTGTTCTGACAAAATATCTTTGTTAACATCAAAAAAACACAGAGGAATTGTTCCTGGGACCAACTAGGTTCCAACAATCTTCCATTTTTTGATGATGACAAAATAGTATTTTTGATAACAATTTATTTAAATAAAAATGAAGTAAAATAGCAAACAAACATGCAAATATATAAACGTGCAAATACATAAGCATGCAAATAATCAAACATACACGGCTCCCCCTAACATAGGACTCTCCCTAACTCTGTGTAGTTATACTTCCCCCAAATATTCAAACACAAACAATTTAAATTGTTCTCAAATCTCTTTCTCCTTTTTGTCATCAAACACAAAGAAAATAAATTTGAATGGCAATTGACTAATGAGTTAACACCATTCAGTAGATCAGAGTTAAGCTTGGAAACACACATCTATATAAGTTTAAACTACAATGAGCATATAACAATTAGAGCATCAAAAACATTAATCAAATATAAATAATAGGTTCAGTCCATTGATGTTCGGTGTCTACAAATTGGCTACTCCTAATAAAGTGATGTTTTATTTATGTGTTTAGCCTTAGAATATAGAATTGGATTATTTGATCCGAATTCGGGGTATCATCATATTCGAGTGAAGGAACAAGACATCCCTAAGATCACATTCAGAACTCGCTATGGCCACTTTGAATACTTGGTGATGCCTTTCGAACTAGCCAATGCACTAGCTATCTTCATGGACTTAATGAATGGTATATTTCATCCTTTTCTAGACACATTTGTGGTGGTTTTCATTGATGATATACTAATATATTCTAAGAGTTGGGATGCACATGAAATTTTTTATGTTGCAAGTCTTGCACACCAAAATGCATGAAGTTGTGTATATCACATGGATGGAGAGAAAGCTTCATCTTTTTCAGACTTGATCCAAGTTAGTGTCTTATTGTTGGGAAGTCTTTTTCAATATTGTTTGATTCTAGAGCTACACATTATTTTATTTCCTTGAATTGTGTGAAATTGTTGCAATTTCTTGTTATTGTATAACCTTTTGATTTTGTGATCACTATATCTTTTGTTGAACCAATGACCTTAAAGTGAAGAGATGATGAAGGTATGAAAAATGGATTTGGAGATTTTTCAGTTTTCTGAGTTTGAAAGATTATGGATATGAATTTCAAATTTATGAATTTCAAATTTATGAATTTCAAAGATTGCGAGTTTGAAAGTATGAATTGGCAAGGCTTTTAGGTTGAATGAGATCATAAAAATATGGGTTTTGAAGATGGGTGAAATGACAAAACTTAACGTTTTTTGTTAGCAATTAATAAAAAGTGTCAATTTGACTAACAAAAGTATAGTTAAGGGTCCAAAATAGAATGAAAACCAATTAAAAAACTAAAGTGAAACTAGAAAATAAGTTAAGAGACTGAAATACTAATTTAACCACACACAAAAAAAAAAAAAAGCAAATAACCTACGCAAATTATAGATCAAAATAATATTTTTCCTATTGATACTATTCAATAAAGATACATACATGTTAATTGTATCGAATGACAATGACAAACAATTTTCCTTGTTGAGCTAACCATAATTAAATTAAGTTGTTATTATAAAAATGAAATTGAACAAACTTGAAGCAAGAAAAATCAATAGATTTTCTTTTTAATTATATTTTAAAAAAAGAAGAAATATTACTAAATATAGAACATCATGAGTATTTCAATTCAATTATAAAATACACAATTTAATGGTAAGAGTTTCACATTCTAACCTTAAAAGATAGACGACCAATTTTATATAAGAAAAATTCTAATTAATCACTAGTGTCACTATTATTAATAATAATTTCGTCTTCTGAATTTGAAAATAAAATTTCAAAATACATCAAAAGGCAAATAGAGACCAAACATACACTAATTAAAAAAATAATTCACTACAAGAAAAATTGTTATTACCTACGGCAGATTTTATCTTTACCCACATAATATCTGTAGGTAACGTAAAATTACGCACGGATTACCCACGTACACAGGTTCGTAGCTAAATCGCTCGTAGGAAAATATTTACCGACGGATAAGCACTGGGATACAGTTACTTAAGGATTATTGGTAGGTAGTATGGCTCACCGAGTCTACGTGGGTAAAATTACTCATAGATTTTCTGTGGGTAAAATAGTAAACACTTACCGACGGAAAATTCGCAAGTAAAATTACTCACGGATCATTTGTGACAAATTTGACATTTATAATTATATCCATGACATGTCCGTGGGTAATTTTACACCATTTGAGAAAAAGTTGTACAAGAAAGCTTAGGCTTATGGAAAAGTTGCTCCATACTTATTTAGTGTTACTTTACAGTCTAATCACAAAGTGTGCCTATGCATGACTAAAAGATAGTACTAAAGTAACTAGCAGTTGATCAAAATTAAAAGCATGATCAGCTTCTGTAGTCGTAGACTCATGTGATACTTAGTTCATTGAGCACCAAAAATGATGGGAAAGAAAGTAAGGGAATGAAACATATCGGCTTGCTTGCAGTGCTTCATCTTCACTACCAACTATTAGGGATATAATGGGACTTGTAACCGGAATTCCTGTTAGCAAATGAAAGTCTTTCCCCCGGTGGTTCCAAACAGCCTTTCTACGCCATGTCTCATGTATTGCCACTCTATCAGCAGCTGCAAAATTGTATAATATGTTTAACAAACAAGTGATTCTCACAAGAGGGGGACTCAAACATTGAAAAAGAAATTATGGTACGTTTTAAATCTCTGAACAAATATTTGAACCATGCTATTAACAAAATGTTGGTTGTAAGACCCATAATTTTAAAGTATACTTTATGTATTTTAGTGTATTTTGGTATTGAACTCGGAGGCTTGTTAGCCAAAGTTATTAATATTTTGGAGTTTATATGACCAAAAAGATATTTTGATGCCGATTAGAATTACTCGTCGATGAATAAATTAAATTAACTGCGGTGAATCTTTTACAAAGAATTTAATGTGTTATGGGTGAAATGGTAATTTAACAAATATCTAGTTATTTTGAGATATTTGTTAATTATAATTAATATATATAAACATATATATATGTTTGTGTGGAGGGACAAGAGGAGGAAATAGAAAGAAGAGAAAATAGAAAAGAAGGAAAAAGAAAGAAAAGAAAAGGAAAGGAAAGAAAGGCAAAAGAAAGAAAACGTAACATTTTCCTTCTTCTTCCTCTGCCTCGCGCTCACCCTCCATCTCCCTTTTTCTTCTTCGTTGATTTTGCTTTCTTTTTCTTTCTTTGGCTTCAAGAATAGAAACCCAAGGCTGGGTGGGTGATAGGACAAGGATTTCTCAACTTCACTCTTCCTCTTTGATTCGAAAACGAAGAAAAACGGTGTTAGGGATTTCAAAACCGTCAAACACAAACCTCCCCGTTTCATCTAGATCTAAGCTTCATTTCGCGAAGAGATAGAAGGGAAAGTTGCTCACTCCCACGCTACGGTGCTACGGAACCAACTTTGGAGGCGACGTTGCGAGCGGAGATTTTACCGGATTTACTCGCGGTACCGGAAACGCACGTTAAAGCTAACGTTAAGGTAAGGGCTCCTTCCAAACTTTTAGTTTGCATTTAGGGACTTATCTGTGGTTGTGTGGAAAGGAATTTGTTAGGGTTGAAGTGTTGATTTGGGGGAAAATGAATCTAAGGCTTTATGGGTAAAATCTTAGAGTTAGGTTTTGGTTATATTGTTGAATGTTTCGTGGAAAATGAATTTAAACTCATTTATGAATGATTTTGAGTAAATGAAACTTGTTGTGTTTGAGTGGTGGATTGTGTTGATTTGTGTTCGTCGTATTTGACGTGTTCTTAATTAATACTGATGAAATTTGATATGTGTATGGTTGGATTTTGTGGAGAAATGAATTGATGTATTTTAGTGTGGATCGTGGATTGAATTTGATAATATGTTTGGGTTTTTTTTATGTGGAATTTGAAAATCGTTTAAGATTAAACGAGTATTAAGAATGGGGAATCTCTTAATGTCTTGTTTACTTAATGTTTGTTTTGAAAATCGTTTAAGTTAAATGAGTATTAAGAATGGGGAATCTCTTAATGTCTTGTTTAATTAATGTTCGTCGTGAAAATCGTTTAAGTTAAACGAGTATTAAGAATGGGGAATCTCTTAATGTCTACGTTTACTTAATGTTATCGTGAAAATCGTTTAAGTTAAACGAGTATTAAGAATGGGGGAATCTCTTAATATTTCTGTTTGCTTTAATGTTTGTTGTAAAAATCGTTTAAGTTAAAAGAGTATTAAGAATGGGGAATCTCTTAATATTTTTGTTTACCTAATGTTTGTTGTGAAAATCGTTTAAGTTAAATGAGTATTAAAAATGAGAAATCTTTTAATATCTGCATTTGCTTAACGATTGTTGTGGATGGAGTCATTATATGCTCATGCATTTTCATTCTTTTTGTAAATCGTGCAGACCCGTGATAGGTAGCACCTTGATAAATAGTACTTTGGCCTGTGATAGGCGGTACATTTATGGTTTACGTTTTTGTAAATTGTGCAGACCCGTGATAGGTTGCACCTTGGTAAATAGTACTTTGGCCCGTGATAGGCGGTACATTTACGATTTACGGTTTTTTGTAAATTGTGCAGACCCGTGATAGGTGGCACCTTGGTAAATTGTACTTTGGCCTGTGATAGGCGGTACATTTACAATTTACGTTCTTTTTAGTAAACCGTGCAGACCCGTGATAAGTGGCACCTTGGTAAACGGTACGGGCCCGTGATAGGCAGTACATTTATGGTTTACGCTTTTTAGTAAATCGTGCAGACCCGTGATAGGTGGCACCTCGGTAATTGGTACTTCAGCCTGCGATAGGCGGTACAATTATGATTTACGGTCCTTCAAGGAGGGTTTTGGTTTGGAATTTCGAGTCCATGCATTTTGGCATATACGCATTGCATTAGGGTGCTTGGCACACGAGTCGTGTTTGATTCAAGTTTATGATTGAGTGTTTTGAACTTGAGATGTCATTGTGATTGTGTTGATTTTGCTAAGTGTTACGTTTTGCAATTGTGTGTAAGTGTAATTGATTGTAAAACCATTTCGAAACTCAAGTTGTCGTGGTAATTGTGCTGAAATTGCTAAATGTTATGTTTTGGAGTTGTGTGTGAATGTGATTGAGTTAGTTTATGTAGTTTTAGAAAAACATTCAGAGAAATCGATTCCCAAATCGATTATGTGAAAAGAAATTCATACAAATCGATTTGCCAATCGATTTGAGGTATTACAGGAGATCAGCTAATTTGACACAATCGATGTGCCAATCAATTTTGAAAAAAATGTTTCAAAAACCAATTACGAAATCGATTGCCCAATCAATTGGTGTGCCTCCTGTTTTCTTAAATCTTGAAAAGATACTTAGCAAATTGATTTGCCAATCGATTTGGGCTATTGCAGAAGCTCAGATAATTGGACAAAATCGATTTACCAATCGATTGAATTTGTTACAGGGGCTCAGCTCCTCATTCAATCGATTGATTTAAGCCCAGAGTTCAGATTTCACTCAAAACCTTCATCCAAATCGATTTCTCAATCGATTGGCTTAGTGGAAATTCTCATTCTGAGTTAGATAATCGATTGCTCAATTGGTTCATCAATGGATTGGCCAGTTGTTTATTACTTGATTGATGTAAGACTTATTTTGACTTCATTTTTTATTTGGCAAGTGTTATATGAACTTTTAAGCATATGGAAAACCCTTTTAAGGTGCATGCTAAGTGGAAAGGTTATTTGTACATTTAAAAACTTAAATGTTATGTGTTAACTGTTAATTTCGGTTGGTGACCCTTTACAACTATGGGCTTTGCCCTCAGATGAGAGCCAGGACAATCCTACCGGTTCGTACCCTGCGGATGGGAATGTAGATAGGAATGCTTGACTGGAGCTATGTTAGGAGGATCTCACGGGGCGTGTGGAGATCACTCAGGGTGTATAGCTATAGTTTTTTGTAGAATGATCAGATTAGGATGACATAGAGGGAACAGATGCCTTTCTTTTTGATTACGTTATTTTGAACTGGAAAACTGTATATTTACTAATATTGTCAGTATGACATCTTATTTGAACGGGTTCCATGTATCATTTGTTGTTGTGTAAATACTTTGGATTCATATTTTGAGAAACTTTTCCGCTGCTTGTAAATTATAATGATTCAATTATTTATCCAAAGGTATTACCTTATTTAATTCTCTGATTTATTTTAATTTCTTTTGGAAAAAAAAAATACATCCTCGCTTTGAAAATCGGAGTGTTACACTGGTATTCACAAATAAGCATATAAATAAAAATATAATGTGGCTCATAAGTGTAGCTCATATAATATTACCATCAAGAATATTACCATCAAGTGAATTTGTTGCTTGAAACTACATTACAAACAAAGGAGTAGACAACATCAAATAAACCAAATTTCATAAAGGCGTACCTATTCGAGATCTTGAATAGTACCGAGAGTAAAGTTGTTTTGCATTGTGAGTGCACTACCTAACACATTTTGGTTTTGGGATCAACAGAAGTAACATAATTCTGATTAGATGTAGATGAAGTATCCACGTGAATAAAAGGTTTAAGAAATTCAACACCAATTAGAAAAGCAATATTAAGAAATAAAACAAGGCCACACAAAAAGGAAGGAAGAAAAAGAATCAAGCTCTCAGTGGTTGTCATTATAACCAACTACACAAACAAGTGCACAAAAATTAAAATACAAGAACAAATTTTGAAGCATACATTCATTCAAGTGTCATAAAATTTCACACATATAAAAAATACATATGCAAGAAGTAGAATCAGAATAGAAGCACTTTTTCAATTTCAAAGGCAAAAAATACATATGACTAATGGGAATGAATAGCACTGGGGGAGAAATAGTTCAAGTTCAAGGAGGCCACATTATTGTTAGATCAACAGTTAGAAAAGATAGACATAGTAAAGTCTACACCACGAAAGGACCTCGCGATCGACGAGTTAGATTATTAGCACACACAGCAATTCAATTCTAGGATGTTCAAGATCGTCTCGGCTATCACAAACCCAAATGGGAACTCAGAGTTTGAAACTGATGATGGGGAAGGACTTTGGAAGAGAAAGTCAAAATCAGGCCATAATGTTCAACTTCCAACGTGAAAGGATTAAGATGAAAAGTCAATGTGGCTTCCCTATTAATTCAAAAATTAACTTAAACACCAAAGCCTAATTAAAATTAACTTAAACACCAAAGCCTAATTAAAATTAACTTAAAGTCATTTGTCAAATTTTCATAATATTCCTGTTCCCAAATATTTCAAGTAGTTTGCCAAGATTTCAGAAATTAACTTAAAGACCAAAGCCTAATTAAAAATAAATGCAATTACCCCTTGATCAAAATTGAATTAAAAACATATGATACGTAAACCATTTTAATAGACGGAAGAATGAAATGAAACTATGCATAATAATGATAGAATAAAATTTTGTATATATCTATAATCAAATCAGAACAAGAATTTACTATTTGTAAATAAAAAAATAAAATAAAAAATAAATAAAAAAGAACAAGAATTTAACTATACATTTAGGATCATAAACAAATAAAAGGGACAAAAAGTACAAGGTAAAAATAACAAATGTTGGATCATAAAGGCATACCTGTTGGAGATCTTGATCAGAGGCACTATGGTTAACAAATGTTTGAATTGTCACAGGTCTTGAAGAGCACAAAATGTGTCTAATCGAGTAAAGGCAGCAAGAACAATGACTTGTAAGAAAGAAAGTGAATGATTTTAATGACAAATTAAATCAAGAACCAAACAACCAGGAACAGGAACAATCTGTAAGTGCTGATAACAAAGCTAATATCCCCAATATAGAGAATATAAGTCCTATGACTTAACACTGAAGTCTATAGTTCTGGTGTCTCACTACTTGTCCCCTCCAATGCATAACATTCACTACAACACTATTAACTACAACGTTATGTAAGAAAAACAAAGAATCAGAACTAAAGAATATGAATAATTTCGGATTTGAAGGAAAAAGGTTAGGGTTTTAAATAAAAATTGGGGCTTTTTTACATAATAGTAAAGAAAGTCTAAGCGCATATGGCAAGAAAAGGAAATCCAATTTCAGTAAGACTCAATTTCAGTAAAACTCGATTTCGAAAAAGGAAAAGATAATAGAAATATAAGTCGGTTCAGTGAGGGCGACGACGAAAGTCACCGAATGGGATGACCGAGCGGGTAGCAGATGTCCGGGACAGACACGACTACTTCTTCAAACGCTAAAAGACCACTGGAAGAGACCCGAGATCAGATGAAATTTCAGCACGATAATAAAGGAAGATAACTTACCCTTGAGAGAGAGCAATCATCAAGGCGGCATCTAAAACGGTCTGAGTCGAAGGAGCGGGTTGCAATCTGGAAGAGGTTGGAAGAAGAAGAATGGTTTAGAGTTGTATAGGTTGCAATCTGAATGTGAGTTCTTTTGGTTTTGAGAATGAAGAGTTATTTTGGTTTTCACATAAACCTTTTTTTAAAAAACTCAACACAAAAATTTTCTAAAAAAAATAGAAATTACCTATGGATAAATTATAGTAAAAATAACACGGAAAAATTTCACACAATTTAAGTCAGGGTTGTATTTTTTTTTTCTTTACCCACGGATTTTTTAATTTTACTTACGGAATAATCCTAGAAATTAATTAAACATAAACAATTTATTTTATATAAAAAAATACACACGGTTTTTCCGTAGATAACAACTAATTTACTCGCAGAATGAGATCCGTGGATAATTTTCCGTAGGTATACAAATGTTTTCTTGCAGTGACTTAAATTAGCGAGAAAAAAAATTAAAAACAGAAAATATGGAATTCTCCTTTAAATTCAGCTTTATTATATAAAAATACACAGCATTATAGCTAGTATTTTTTTGTACATAAGCTAGCTATTATTTAAGAGCAGTTAATTAGGGTCATACTCATAACACAAAATTTCATCACCTATATATTATTAGTTCTTTCCAAAGCCTCGAGCAGGGAGATAATCGATTAAATTGTCAATTTCATCACTACTAATTTGGCCATCAATGTTTGCATCAAGTGTGGTGAGACAATGCATGACTTTCCATCCAGGAACATAGGAACGTAAATCCTTCAACGCTTTCTTAAGCTCACTATTTGTATAACGACCGTCCTTATTGCTATCTGTTTTTTCCAATATTTCCATTATTTGATCTTGAGACATCAACTTCACTTGGTCAGGGAGTGTATTAATATAAATACCTTTTTTCTTAATTACGATAAGTATTCTTTTGAGATTTCCTCTTGCTCTCTGTTTCAAATTGTGTTTCCAAAGTGCCATAATTGGGGTCAAATAGAAACCACGATGGGTAGGTCCAGCATACCATTGAGTTTATTCCTTTTGGATTTAATTTATATTGTAAAATTTTGCAGGTGTATTCAATTAAATTACTCATTTTAAATTTTTGTGGAGATATTTTAATAACTAATTTAACAAAGTGGAACTATGACATATAATTTAATTAAATGAATGCGTAAAATAATTCTACCTTCAATATATATAAATTAATCTCATGTTTCCTAGTACGTCAAGTTAAAATAATAATATTATTTTGCAAGAGACGTGGTACCCATAATTAGAGTTGTCAATTTGACAAACCCCTTAATTATTGGCCCCAGCTCACATGTTGGAGGGGCCAAAATATTTTATAATTTAAAAGGCCCCCAATAAGTAAGCCTCAGCCCCCAAAAAATTTATGGGCTTAGTGGTTATTGGGCCTATAGGCCCACGTTTTCAAAAAAAATCAATTTTTTTTAAATTAAAATTTTGACAAAATTTTTTAAATTTTTTTTTTGAGAAATAATTTTTTTCGATATTTTCACCAATAAAAAAATTTCGATTTTTTTTATTCGAGAAAAAAAATCGATTTTTTTCGAGAATTTTTTATTTATTTTTCTCAGAAAATTTATTGAGTAAAATAAATAAATTTCAAAAAATTTTCAAGAAAAAATCTCAAATATTATCAAAATATTGGGGGCCTATAAGCCCCATAAAATAATGGGCCGAGATTTTAAAAAAAATTATTTTTATAGGAGCCTAATATTAAGGATTTAAAAGGAAAAAAATTAAGGGGCCTAGTAGTTGAAATTTTTTGGACAGCTCTAGCCATAATAACAATCACCCATAATAACAATCAGGGATGGGCCAAGTGGGGTTGGAGTTCCCAATTTGTTTTTCATATTTATTTTGAAATACCATATATATATATATATATGAAATAAAAATTCAAAAAAAAAATGTAAGAAAATTGTTAATTTACATCATTTTTAAGATTAATTATTCTATCAAGTGAATGATCAACAATTTTAAAAGTTCAATTATTGTCATACATAAGTGTCATTATTTTCTTTTTGTAGTTTGTTTAAGTCTAAGAGATTTTTTTTATACATTTGATAAAGAGATGTTGAATAATTAAATATTTGTTAAATGAACATTATCAAGAATTAGATGTGAAATTGTTTGAGATGTGAGTGGTTAAATAATTGTTTAGTTGCTTATATAAAGATATTTTTATTGACATTGAAAATGAGAAAATCATTCAATGTTTCGAAATATGAAAAATCATAAAAACACTATTATGATTATGTATAATTATGCTTTTAAATAAATAAAATTTTATACATCTTTATTACTCCAAAATTTTATATATGTCGACCCCACTACTCAAAATTTATGGGTCTGCCCCTAATGACAATGTGTATATTATTTAACTTCACATACTACTAAATATTTCATAAAATAACTAGAGATTAAAGATTATAATTTAATAATTATTTTCTTCTACCACTATAAAATACCTGCATTTCTTAGAGAATTGACGTTTTTAAGCAAACGCATTAGACCAAATTTTGGGGCGTTACACTATCCATGCATTTCTATAATTGACTGTGTAGTTACGCTTAACCTAAATCTGCGCAATAATGACCTTGTGCATATCATTTCAGAATCAAACTTCTGATGATCTTGTGACAATGTGGAATTTGCACATATATGAGGCACATTTATTTTACCAATCATCCACAAGTCACTCTTTTGGCGTTGTGACACTCAGCACTTAAACAAACAATTAATCAATACCTTTCTGTATTTGATATTTGTACCGCAAAATTCAATTATTGTTTTAAATGGTAAAGTTTGATTGCATGTACGCAAGCATCCTTGTTTTGAAACTTCTTCCAATTACAAGAATTTCATCTACTAGTGGGGCTTCGTTCAAGAACTTGTGATCAAATACAATAGATTGCTCTACATTCTCAAAATTTATGTTTTTCACATGAAATGGTGGTTCCAATGCAAGTAGGATAGATTGGTTTTGTGTTTCTAGATATTCGTCGACTAAATGTTTTCGTCAGAATCACAAGATGATGCATCGCGTTGTAGACTTGTTGAGGGAAATTCATGATGGAGTTGAAACCATCTAGAAGAGTATGTTTAATTTGGCTAGAGTATGGTTCATAGTGTTTTGATTTGTATGGTTCATAGTGTTAGATGGAGAATATTAGTCAGGTTGATATAGGGTGTTGTGATCAAATAAGGAGTGTAGTCGGGTTGGGGCATGGTTGATGGTTGATCAATGTTTGATGATGGAGGACTGTCTTGAAGAATAACGTATAACTTGATGGTGTCAAGTTATGACCACTGAGCATAAACAAGATGATGCATCGCGTTGTAGACTTGTTGAGGGAAATTCATGATGGAGTTGAAACCATCTGGAAGAGTATGTTTAATTTGGCTAGAGTATGGTTCATAGTGTTTTGATTTGTATGGTTCATAGTGTTAGATGGAGAATATTAGTCAGGTTGATATAGGGTGTTGTGATCAAATAAGGAGTGTAGTCGGGTTGGGGCATGGTTGATGGTTGATCAATGTTTGATGATGGAGGACTATCTTGAAGAATAACGTATAACTTGATGGTGTCAAGTTATGACCACTGAGCATAAACATCAAACTTCAGTTGAACATCTTTGTCATTGCAAACCTTCAATAGTTCCAAACTTGTTGTATTCTCTCCATAGAATACAAGATGTTGGTAAACTATATCAATTATCGTGACTTTGACGTCGAGCTGTACTTTGTTTAATGACATTCCTTAGACGAGCAAGGTTGCTTCCATACATAATTTTGAAAACCTTTTTACAATCACTTACAAAGGTTTTACCTTCAATTTCGTTGACGATTAAACTATTGTAATAAACAACGAAAATTATTTGTTAAGTAGCCATGAATAAGATTATATGTAAATGATTGAGTATGATTCATTAGAGGGTGTGATGAGATAATGTGATTTACTTGTGTATTTATAGAAGGTGGGAGGATTTGTGTATCTTTAATAAAGCAATTTGATTGGTTGAAATCAATTCACAAGGATCCTTAATGCACCATTTGTAGCCAATTGTAAAATGGATCGAATGGATAAGATTGAATCTTTAATAAAACAATCTCATTGGTCAAAACCAATTCACAAGGATCCTTAATGCACTATTCATAGTCGTTGATATATTGGATCGAACGCACAAAATTGAATCTTTAATAGAACAATTTGATTTGTCGAAACCAATTCACCAGGATCCTTGATGCTAGGGTTGACCCTAATGAGTTGCGAGCTTTTTTGAGTCGGCCCTAAAAACTCTGTTTTAATATGGGCAGGGCGCACAAATTTTTTAACATTACTTTTTTAATTTTCTAAAAAATTGTTTGCAACTCTTTTAATTTGAAAATTTTCTTTCAGACCCATTTTAAATTTTATGGTATATATATAATTCTCCCCAAAATTGGGCTTGCCTATTATTCAAAGGTAAGTGTACTATTCACACTATATATGATATAATAGCCATTTCATTTCCTTACATTTTATGTTTATCTTAGAGAATATCATGACATATCTTTTACAGTAGCTTTGCTTTACAATATTAACAAGGGTTGCTTCAATACAAAATAAGTATACATCAATAGAAATTATGATGGGATAGAAAACAAAAAAGAGTATATGTTGAGACATAAATGGAAAGTGTTAGCTCTCATGCTTTGCCATCAAAATCTATGTGAATTAGTTCAAAATATATTACAATAAATCAATCTACATGCTACTGCTATTGCGCCATGTTAAATAAACTACACATGGTGTCAATCGAGGTCACATTTGCATCACTAATGGTAAATTGATAAAGCCCAATGGAGTTTGAACTGGATCTTACGTCAAGGCCTCAACATATTTATGTATGTTAATTACAATAACAATTATCCATTCATCTCTAAGAGGAGCATAATTTATTTTAAACAAAAAGTTGGAGCTAAAGAAAGTTTAAAAAATCCAAAGAACATTGAGCCTCTAGAAGAAGACATCTCATCAGACATAGTTCTTCTCAGCTTGATTGGAGTTATGCCCTTGTTATCAAATCGTAGTATTTAAATTATATTTGATATCAACCCTTAGAAGGTTGACTTCGAAACAACAATGGATTGACTTCGGGCTCTTAGAAAGTCAACTTTGGAAGATTAGTAAATTGACCTCTTAACACGTTGAACCTCCCTTAGTTACTAAAGCAAGCTAGATTTCTTATCATTTTTGACTCCATGATTGGATCATAGTAGCTCTCTCATATATTGATTCTTATTTCCTAAGGCTTTTTGTTTATATCAAAGCATAAAAGGAATATCTCTTTTATGTGTCTTCGTTTCATAATGTCAATAATTTGGATTGAAATGTAAGCATCGATAGTTTACGGACAAACATGCTTTGATAAAAAGAAAGAGCAGTGGATAAGGTTCATAGGGAAAAGGTTAGCCATCCCAAATAAATGAGCACATTAAGCTTCCATCAAATTTTATTATATGATAACACCTATTTGGAATTTTTATATTTTTAGTGTTTAGGAGATGCTAGGAAGCATCAATAACAAATCTATTGTCATTAGCCACTATCATCCAAATGATGACACGTTGCTTAAAAGTGTTTGCGCTATGGCTCTCAAATGCCACACTTCTTCTAGGAAGAATAATTCCAAAGGGGTTTTAGGTTCTTATTATTTTTAAATACCAAACATAAAATATTATAATTAGTATATTGTTTTACTTGCAATTAAGGAATCTACACGTGGATGAGTGTATAGTCCACGGACTCACAATGCCTTAGTTATATATAGATATACCAAGAGCCACTTAAAAAGGCATAAACCAAGAATAAACTTGAAGTCAAGGCATAGAGCCGAGAATGACCGTCAAACTTAACAACCAACTATCAACATTTGATGTATAGGAATAGTCTTCAATAGCATGGAAACACATATGAATCCGAAAACTTCAAAGTAAGGACAAGGAAAAGACGTCTCCATTTATTTTTCAAAGTGGATAAAGAATGACATACACCCGCATTGTAAATTTTGTTAGCAACTTCAGAATGATAAGAAATATGGAAAGTTGATACAACTAATCCAACCAACCAATGACTAACAACACGAAAAATATTTACAAGATGGCTTTCTAATGCCAACTCGCTCGTAGAAAGGAAATAAGTACAATGATCGACGTGGTTCCAAATTAATTGTATATATCATTACCTTATAAAAACATTGTAGATTTAGTATACTATGTTGCGATAAATCAATTTTGTAGGTTGACAATCACAAAAGATACATAGTTGTAGGCTTCAATTCTTTATATATTATGCACATGTGACTATGTCTGACTAGTAAACCTTGGTTTGGATATTTGTATGTTGTTCTGAAATGAAAAACTTTTAAAATACAGGTTTTTTATGAAGACAAAAATCAATAAATATGATCAAAGCAACAAGCTCAAAAAGAAGTTTAAATATCTTCATTGATAAAGCGTTAAGTTCAAACATATTAGATGTTTAATATAAATGTAAATGATACAACCAATACCTCAAATACATGAGAACCATTCATATTTACATATACATATAAAGTATTTTCAAAAGTCAAAATTACATTAGCAAAGTCTTAAAACTAATATTTTTGACAAAATACAAAAGTGTATTCGAATACAGCATAGTGTATTCGAATACAGATGCAAGTCAGAAGCAAAAGCTTCACATCTGTATTCGACTACGACCTGCTGTAGTCGAATACAAAGCAAGTCAGTAGCTAAAACCTTTGCATATGTATTCGACTACGACCTGCTGTAGTCGAATACAAAGCAAGTCAGTGGCAAAAGTCACGGATCTGTATTCGACTACATGAAGGATGTATTCGAATACAAGGTGCAAATTTTGAATAAATCTGAACGTTACAAAAAGGTGTATTCAAATACATACATCATGTATTCGAATACAACTGGAAGTAATACAATTTTCGAGATCTGAAATGGTTCTAGATCATTGTATTTGTTCATCAAACCTCTTGGATCAATGGCCACGAATCTGAAGAGATGTTTATGGAGTATAAATACACCATAACTTTAGATCAAACAACACACAATCCTTGAATCAAACCTTGAACAACTTTGAACAAAATTCTGATTTTTTACAAAGTACTTGCATTTCATTTTCATATCATTCAGAAAGATTCTCAAAGTACTTGAAGTATTATTGGATTGAAATCATTATACCTCTCTTATATCCTTATTCTAAATCATATTATATCACTTGTAAAAGAAAGTAGTACTTTCTTAAAGTAGCTTAATCTAAGATAGTGGTGTGCTATCTAGAAGTATTGTTAGAAGTTCGTAGCAGAAATCTCAGGGTGGGAATTGTACATTTTCTGACAATAAGTGAATTAATCTCTTGTGGTGTGCAAGAGGACTGCAGACGGTGGCAGTAGTAACAAACCACCATGCTTCATTGGAGAACACTACGACTTTTGGAAGATATGTATGCAAACGTATCTTGAAGCACAAGGAGACGACATATGGGATGCAGTTGAAAATGGTCCTCACATTCCAACAACAGTCATCAACAACAAAGAAGAAATAAAGACAAAAAATTCTTGGACTGATGATGATAAAAGAAAAGTCTTGTTCGATAAGAAGGCTAAAAATATGCTACAACCAGCACTAGGAATGGATGAATTTTTCCGTATATCCCACTGTTAAACAACCAAAGAAATATGGGATACGCTGGAAGTAACTCATGAAGGTATCATTGAAGTAAAAAGATCTGAACTAAATACATTATCTCAAGAATACGAATTATTTCGAATGTTGCCCGGAGAATCTATCTTAGACTTACAAAAAAGGTTCTCCCACTTAACCAACCATTTGTCGGCTCTTGGAAAGACCTTCACCAATGATGAACTAAATCTAAAAGTATTAAGATCATTAACAAGGGTTTGGCAACCAAAGGTAACAGCAATCTCCGAAAAGAAAAGTCTATCCAAAATGTCTCTTTCTGCATTATTTGGAAAACTCCAAGAAAACGAAATAGAACTTGGAAGGTTAGAACAAAATGAAAGTCAAGAAAAGAAGACAAAAAACATTGCTCTAAAGACCGAATCAAGAGAACAAATAAAAGACGAAAATTCAGATGAAGATGAAAATATTATGTTCCTTGATGAAAATTCAGAAACAGAAAGTGAAGAACGCGTTAATGTTGCATTGATGGCATCACATCAATCAGATGATGAAGAAGAAGTTAGTAACATAGAATCCCCTCAACATAATAAAACTAATAGTGAATTGATTATAGAATATAACGATGCTCAAAACGCCATCAAGGAACAACTTATTGAATGTAAAAATATGTTCAAACTAGTGTCAACACAAAAGAGACTGATCATAGCATTCGGGCACATGATTCTAGCTTTTTAGTTTGATATTTTAAAAGTTCTTTATAGCTTAGATTAATATTTTTAGCTTGTTTCTAAACTTTGGGTTGAATTTAGATTATAATTTTATTATTTGCATTTTAATTTTATTATTTGTATTTTGACTCTTTCTCACTATGTAGGTCATAACTTGAGCTCTGGATATCAGATTGGCGCATATGAGCAGGCGTTGGAAAGCTAAAAATATGAGCTACTACTTTTGTGTTGGAAGAAAATACCAATTCCGAACTTTACTGGGCCTAAATTGCAGATTTCGTAATCTGGACTTTTATAATAATTTTAATTAGTGAGTCATTTGTTTTTTAAACCCTAAAGCCCAATATCAAGTACTATATATTGGTCGTTTTGTTTCTTTTCTAAAGACGGAAAAAATTAGGATTCAAATTGTTTCAAGAAATAAACAGTTTTATTTTAATTTCATGGAAGGCTAATTTTATAAGATTAATCCACGAGTTCAGAGTTTCGTCAACACTTTGAGATTCAGGTTACACTGTCAATTTCTATTCATGATTCTATTCTTGTTTATTTGATTATATTGATATTTTGATTGCTTAAATTGAATTTCAATAGAATTGATTAAATTTATTTGACAGAATTTAGTTTCAGTTTTTAATTTAATTGAATTACAATTTTGCGATACTTGATCGTTAATTATAATATTTTGATGATTGTGATGCTTAATCCAATCAAAGAAACCAAATTTACATAGGATTGATTACGCTTGTTTGATCAATTCTATAGTCAAATAAGAATAGAATCACAAATTAGAAATTAAACTCATTGATAGAATCTGTGATAGGTTTGAAACTCGAATAAGTGGATTAATTGTTTTGCTCATCTATTAAAACAAAAATCTAAAGAACCCTCTTTTTAATTTCAATTTTCAATTCAGTTATTATTACTATATCAGAAGTCCTTGCGAAACGATTCGAGTTATTACCTCTATTTACATTTTATCAATTGTATTTGACCCGTGTGCAACAGTGGATCAGAGACAAATCTCAAGTCTTCAAGAAAAAGTTGACATTATGGAAAAGAATTCTAAAAAACTAAAACAGAATTTTACATGCAATAAATGTGATTCCCTCTCCTTCAAGATTGTTCAATTAAATAGAGTAATTGAACAATACGAAAATGGACAAATTGGATTGGAAAATGTTTTAAATATGCAAAGATACTCAAACGACAAAAGTGGTCTTGGATACTCAAAATTTGATAAACCAAGCTTGAATAAGACCATTTTTGTTAAAGCGAGTAATCAATCCAATCAAGAAAAGATTATAATTATGAAAAAGGATCATCATTATAAAGAGAAAATTATTCAAAGTAAATCTCATACACATGCTATTAAAAATAGATTTACTGCTACTTGTTCTTATTGTGGTCTCAAGGGTCACACACCTAATGCATGTCATGTTAGAAACACTAGTGTTCCAAAAGGGCATTACGTGTGGATAAAGAAAGTTACTAACCATCAAGGACCCAAAGCACATTGGGTACCTAATAAAATTTGATTTTAATTTTGCAGGTATGCACGCAAAGTACCTCAAATATGTGGTACTTAGATAGTGGATGCTCTAAACATATGACGGGGGATATAACAAAATTTTCAGTCTTGACTCTTGAATCAAAGGGATATGTGGGCTATGGAGACAACAACAAAGGAAAAA
>NC_021161.2:31311755-31312914 GCF_000331145.2 Cicer arietinum
TATTATATGTTGAAGGTCTAAAACACAATCTCATAAGCATTAGTCAGCTTTGCGATAAAGGATACAAGATAGCCTTCAACAAAGATGAATGTATCATCCAAAATGAAGCTACAAATGATATTCAATTTATCGGTAAGCGTTTCAAAAACATCTTTATACTTAATTTTGACGATTTATCCTTAAAAATGAAATGTCTTTTGGTAAGCGACAATAATGATGCATGGTTGTGGCATAAGAGAATTGCACATATTCACATGGATCATTTAAACAAATTGGTTAAGCATGATCTTGTTGTAGGCTTACCAAAAATGAAATTTATAAAGGATAAATTGTGTGACGCTTGTCAGAAAGGTAAGCAAACAAAGAATTCGTTCAAACCTAAAAATGTTATTTCAACTTCAAGACCACTTCAATTAATACATATGGACTTATTTGGTCCATCAAGAACCAAAAGTCTTGGTGGAAACTCATATGGACTAGTGATTGTTGATGACTACTCAAGGTTCACTTGGACCTTATTTTTGGCAAGTAAAAATGAAGCTTTTAAAGCATTTAAGAAGTATGCCAAGCTAGTCCAAAATGAACAATCAGCCAAAATTGTATCAATTAGAAGTGATCATGGAGGAGAATTTCAAAATACCTCCTTTGAATAATTTTGTGAAGAAAATGGAATTTTTCACAATTTTTCTGCACCTAGAACACCACAACAAAATGGGATTGTTGAAAGAAAGAACAGATATTTGGTAGAGCTCGCAAGGACTATGCTAAGCGACTCAAGCCTACCAAAATATTTTTGGGCTGATGTTGTAAACACAGCATGCTATGTTTCCAACCGAGTAATCATTCGGTCGATTCTTAAGAAAACTCTATATGAACTCTACAAAGGAAGAAAGCCCAATATCTCTCACTTCCACATTTTTGGATGTAAGTGTTTCGTGCTAAACAACGTTAAAGACAACCTTGGAAAATTCGATGAAAAAGCCAATGAAGGTATCTTTATCGGTTACTCATTAACTAGTAAAACCTTTAGAATCTTCAAGAAAAGAACTTTATTAGTCGAAGAATCAATGCATGTAACTTTTGATGAAACTAACCCCATGAAAGAGGACAATGTTATTTCCTATGATGATGATGATTTTGAAAGCAATGATACAAGCAA